>NW_026652288.1:67790531-67979859 GCF_009828535.3 Hylobates moloch
ATCATATATTAGATAATATATATATAATCTCATTTAATCAAGGAAAGCTTTATAAGCCTTTAAAAAAATGAGGACTTTGTGACTCTGAGGGCTTAAATAACTTCCTGAGGTCACTCAGTGGATTAGTGGAAGGCTGAAGATTAATACAATGCTCAGATTTTACTCTGTCAAATTCCTCTTTGTAGATTCACATGGATAATATTGAAATTATCTCTAATAATTCCAGTTTTTCAGTCATGTTTGGAGGTCAACTTTATACCATTTCTTGTTTTTTTTTCTGGTCACAAAGTACTATGAATTATTAAGGTCTCCTCCAAATTCTTATGTTGAAGCCTTAATTCCCAATGTGGTGGTATTAGAAGGTGGGCCCTTAGGAGGTAATTAGTTTTAGATGAGATCATGGGTTTAGAGATTCTTTGATTGGATTCACACCATTATAAGGAGGGGATGAGACTGGATCTCTTTCTCTTCACAATGTAAGGATGCAGCAAGAAGATGGACAAGAAGAAAACCAAGTTTTGGTTGGCCATCTAAAAACCAAAAAGAGGGCTCTCACCAGGAATTGAATAGCAGCAGTTTGTTGTGGACTTCCTAGCCTTCAGGACTGTGAGAAATAAATTTGTGTTGTTTGAGCCACTCAGTCCATGGTATTTTTGCTGTGGCGACTGAACTGATTAGAACACAAGGCTAAAGCTAAAACTCAGAAATGTGACGGTATGAATCAGACCATTCTCTGACAGCTGCCACATGATAGGCTGCTTTTATGAACACTTCCTGTATTTGATAATTTGATCTGTAGTGGTTAAAAAATGTCATGTGTGGGGTCTAGCTCTGACTTCATCACTAACCACCTGTCTGACCTGTGGTAATTAACCTTCTCTCAATTCCTCTTCAGTCACCTCTAAACTGGTAATAATAATAATAAGATCTACTTCATAGGACTGAGAGACAATATTAAATAAAATAAAGTGCCAGATGCCTACTGTATGCTCAATTTATGTTCAGCAACTAGAATTATAAATAGCTGATTTCTATGAGCAAAACCAGTATTTCTAAAAATATGATTCCAAGAGCTTTACAAAGCTGTTCATTTGATTTTTAAAATTGATTACAAATTTTTGTTGCTTAGCATCAGAGAAATCTATAAAGAGTTTATATGGACAAAGGACAACAAAAGGCAATTTTCGAAAGGCAATATAATATGTAAAAATTTACAGCTAATTAATCGAATAAATGCACAATGAGAGATGCCATTTATTATTTATTAAATTGATCATTCCCAAAATGACACCACACAATGATTAAAAGAGTGCAGTAAAGTAATTTTATATATTGCTGAAAAGGACATTTAGGATAATAAATAATATTTTCCTCAAGTGGGTCCCTGACCCCCGAGCAGCCTAACTGGGAGGCACCCCCCAGTAGGGGCAGACTGACACCTCACACGGCCATGTACTCCTCCGAGATGAAACTTCCAGAGGAACGATCAGACAGCAGCATTTGTGGTTCACCAAGATCCGCTGTTCTACACTGTTCTGCAGCCACCGCTGCTGATACCCAGGCAAACAGGGTCTGGAGTGGACCTCTAACAAACCCCAACAGACCTGCAGCTGAGGGTCCTGTCTGTTAGAAGGAAAACTAACAAACAGAAAGGACATCCACACCAAAAACCCTTCTGTATGACACCATTATCAAAGACTAAAAGCAGATAAAACCACAAAGATGGGGAGAAAACAGAGCAGAAAAACTGGAAACTCTAAAAAGCAGAGCACCCTCTCCTCCTCCAAAGGAACGCAGCTCCTCACCAGCAACGGAACAAAGCTGGATGGAGAATGACTTTGACGAGTTGAGAGAAGAAGGCTTCAGACGATCAAACTACTCCGAGCTACAGGAGGAAATTCAAACCAATGGCAAAGAAGTTAAAAACTGTGAAAAAAAATTAGACGAATGGATAACCAGAATAATAAACGCAGAGAAGTCCGTAAAGGAGCTGATGGAGCTGAAAGCCAAGGCGCGAGAACTACGTGAAGAATGCAGAAGCCTCAGGAGCCAATGCGATCAACTGGAAGAAAGGGTGTCAGTGATGGAAGACGAAATGAATGAAATGAAGCAAGAAGGGATGCTTAGAGATAAAAGAATAAAAAGAAATGAACAAAGCCTCCAAGAAATATGGGAATATGTGAAAAGACCAAATCTATGTCTGATTGGTGTACCTGAAAGTGATGGGGAGAATGGAACCAAGTTGGAAAACACTTTGCAGGATATTATCCAGGAGAATTTCCCCAATCTAGCAAGGCAGGCCAACATTCAGATTCAGGAAATACAGAGAATGCCACAAAGATACTCCTCGAAAAGAGCAACTCCAAGACACATAATTGTCAGATTCACCAAAGTTGAAATGAAGGAAAAAATGTTAAGGGCAGCCAGAGAGAAAGGTCGGGTTACCCACAAAGGGAAGCCCATCAGACTAACAGCTGATCTCTCAGCAGAAACTCTACAAGCCAGAAGAGAGTGGGGGCCAATATTCAACATTCTTAAAGAAAAGAATTTTCAACTCAGAATTTCATATCCAGCCAAACTAAGCTTCATAAGTGAAGGAGAAATAAATACTTTACAGACAAGCAAATGCTGAGACATTTTGTCACCACCAGGCCTGCCCTAAAAGAGCTCCTGAAGGAAGCACTGAACATGGAAAGCAACAGCCAGTACCAGCCACTGCAAAAAAATGCCAAAATGTAAAGACCATCAAGGCTAGGAAGAAACTGCATCAACTAACGAGCAAAATAACCAGCTAACATCATAATGACAGGACCAAATTCACACATAACAATATTAACTTTAAATGTAAATGGGCTAAATGCTCCAATTAAAAGACACAGACTGGCAAATTGGATAGAGTCAAGACCCATCAGTGTGCTGTATTCAGGAAACCCATCTCATGTGCAGAGACACACATAGGCTCAAAATAAAGGGATGGAGGAAGATCTACCAAGCAAATGGAAAATAAAAAAAGGCAGGGGTTGCAATCCTAGTCTCTGATAAAAGAGACGTTAAACAAACAAAGATCAAAAGAGAGAAAGAAGGCCGTTACATAATGGTAAAGGGATCAACTCAACAAGAAGAGCTAACTATCCTAAATATATATGCACCCAATACAGGAGCACCCAGATTCATAAAGCAAGTCCTGAGTGACCTACAAAGAGACTTAGACTCCCACTCAATAATAATGGGAGACTTTAACACCCCACTGTCAACATTAGACAGATCAACGAGACAGAAAGTTAACAAGGATACCCAGGAATTGAACTCAGCTCTGCACCAAGCAGACCTAATAGACATCTACAGAACTCTCCACCCCAAATCAACAGAATATACATTTTTTTCAGCACCACACCACACCTATTCCAAAATTGACCACATAGTTGGAAGTAAAGCACTCCTCAGCAAATGTAAAAGAACAGAAATTATAACAAACTGTCTCTCAGACCACAGTGCAATCAAACTAGAACTCAGGATTAAGAAACTCACTCAAAACTGCTCAACTACATGGAAACTGAACAACCTGCTCCTGAATGACTATTGGGTACATAACGAAATGAAGGCAGAAATAAAGATGTTCTTTGAAACCAACGAGAACAAAGACACAACATACCAGAATCTCTGGGACACATTCAAAGCAGTGCGTAGAGGGAAATTTATAGCACTAAATGCCCACAAGAGAAAGCAGGAAAGATCCAAAATTGACACCCTAACATCACTATTAAAACAAAGCAAGAGCAAACACATTCAAAAGCTAGCAGAAGGCAAGAAATAACTAAAATCAGAGCCGAATTGAAGGAAATAGAGACACAAAAAGCCCTTCAAAAAATTAATGAATCCAGGAGCTGGTTTTTTGAAAAGATCAACAAAATCGATTGACCACTAGCAAGACTAATAAAGAAAAAAAGAGAGAAGAATCAAATAGACGCAATAAAAAATGATAAAGGGGATATCACCAACGATCCCACAGAAATACAAACTACCATCAGAGAATACTACAAACACCTCTATGCAAATAAACTAGAAAATCTAGAAGAAATGGATAAATTCCTCGACACATACACCCTCCCAAGACTAAATCAGGAAGAAGTTGAATCTCTGAATAGACCAATAACAGGCTCTGAAATTGTAGCAATAATCAATAGTTTACTAACCAAAAAAAGTCCAAGACCAGATGGATTCACAGCCGAATTCTACCAGAGGCACAAGGAGGAGCTGGTACCATTCCTTCTGAAACTATTCCAATCAATAGAAAAAGAGGGAATCCTCCCTAACTCATTTTATGAGGCCAGCATCATCCTGATACCAAAGCCTGACAGAGACACAACCACAAAAGAGAATTTTAGACCAATATCCTTGATGAACATTGAGCAAAAATCCTCAATAAAATACTGGCAAACCAAATCCAGCAGTGTATCGGAAAGCTTATCCACCATGATCAAGTGGGCTTCATCCCTGGGATGCAAGTCTGGTCCAACATACGCAAATCAATAAATGTAATCCAGCATATAAACAGAACCAAAGACAAAAACCACATGATTATCTCAATAGATGCAGAAAAGGCCTTTGACAAAATTCAACAACCCTTCATGCTAAAAACTCTCAATAAACTAGGTATTGATGGGACGTATCTCAAAATAATAAGAGCTATCTATGACAAACCCACAGCCAATATCATACTGAATGGGCAAAAACTGGAAGCATTCCCTTTGAAAACTGGCACAAGACAGGGATGCCCTCTCTCACCACTCCTATTCAACAAAGTGTTGGAAGTTCTGGCCAGGGCAATTAGGCAGGAGAAGGAAATAAAGGGTATTCAATTAGGAAAATAGGAGGCCAAATTGTCCCTGTTTGCAGATGATATGATTGTATATCTAGAAAACTCCATCGTCTGAGCCCAAAATCTCCTTAAGCTGATAAGCAACTTCAGCAAAGTCTCAGGATACAAAATCAATGTACAAAAATCATAAGCATTTTTATACACCAATAACAGACAAACAGAGAGCCAAATCAAGAGTGAACTCCCATTCACAGTTGCTTCAAAGAGAATAAAATACCTAGGAATCCAACTTACAAGGGATGTGAAGGTCCTCTTCAAGGAGAACTACAAACCACTGCTCAATGAAATCAAAGAGGATACAAACAAACGGAAGAACATTCCATGCTCATGGGTAGGAAGAATCAATATCGTGAAAACGGCCATACTGCCCAAGGTAATTTATAGATTCAATGCCATCGCCATCAAGCTACCAATGACTTTCTTCACAGAATTAGAAAAAACTACTTTAAAGTTCATATGGAACCAAAAAAGAGCCCACATCACCACTTAGTCAATACTAAGCCAAAAGAACAAAGCTGGAGGCATCACCCTACCTGACTTCAAACTATACTACAAGGCTACAGTAACCAAAACAGCATGGTACTGGTACCAAAACAGAGATACAGATCAATGGAACAGAACAGAGCCCTCAGAAATAATGCCACATATCTACAACCATCTGATCTTTGACAAACCTGACAAAAACAAGCAATGGGGAAAGGATTCCCTATGTAATAAATGGTGCTGGGAAAACTGGCTAGCCATATGGAGAAAGCTGAAACTGGATCCCTTCCTTACACCTTATACAAAAATTAATTCAAGATGGATTAAAGACTTACATGTTAGACCTAAAACCATAAAAACCCTAGAAGAAAACCTAGGCAATACCATTCAGGACATAGGCATGGGCAAGCACTTCATGTCTAAAACACCAAAAGCAATGGTAACAAAAGCCAAAATTGACAAATGGGATCTAATTAAACTAAAGAGCTTCTGTACAGCAAAAGAAACTACCATCAGAGTGAACAGGCAACCTACAAAATGGGAGAAAATTTTCGTAACCTACTGATCTAACAAAGGGCTAATATCCAGAATCTACAATGAAGTCACAGAAATTTACAAGAAAAAAACAACCCCATCAAAAAGTGGGCAAAGGATATGAACAGACACTTCTCAAAAGAAGACATTTACGCAGCCAAAAAACACATGAAAAAATGCTCATCATCACTGGCCATCAGAGAAATGCAAATCAAAACCACAATGAGATACCATCTCACACCAGTTAGAATGGCCATCATTAACAAGTCAGGAAACAACAGGTGCTGGAGAGGATGTGGAGAAATAGGAACACTTTTACACTGTTGGTGGGACTGTAAACTGGTTCAACCATTGTGGAAGTCAGTGTGGCGATTCCTCAGGGATCTAGAACTAGAAATACCATTTGACCCAGCCATCCCATTACTGGGTATATACCCAAAGGATTATAAATCATGCTGCTATATAGACACATGCACACATATGTTTATTGTGGCACTATTCACAATAGCAAAGACTTGGAACCAACCCAAATGTCCAACAACGGTAGACTGGATTAAGAAAATGTGGCACATATACACCATGGAATACTATGCAGCCATAAAAAAGGATGAATTCATGTCCTTTGTAGGGACATGGATGAAACTGGAAACCATCATTCTCAGCAAACTATCACAAGAACAAAAAACCAAACACCACATGTTCTTACTGATAGGTGGGAATTGAACAATGAGAACACTTGGACACAGGAAGGGGAACGTGGGGTGGGGGGAGGGAGGATACATTAGAGATATCTTTAAAGAAGATAATGGGTGCAACACCAAATGGCACATGTATATTATAAAAATAATAATTTTTAAATATTAACTCTACATCTGAGAACTCCCACTAAGGAAATAATCAAAAAATGAAAAAATCACTATAAATACAGATTTTCATTATAGTATTATGTAATTGAGTGAAAACTGAGAACAATCTAATTAACCAACAAGAAAATTGTTTACAATAGTCATGGTGCCATCTTTTCTTGGCATATTATGTACTAATTAAAATTAAGGTTATGAGGATAATGTGGCATCATGGTATGGATTAGGAAAAAAAAAAGAGAAAAGTGTGATATAAATTGTGTATAGACTGGTGAAGGTTAAATGAGAAAGAGATGATCAGGAAAAAATGACTGCTAGAAAATGCAATGTGTTAATAATTGTGTTAGGGTTATGGAATATGAGAACATTATTCTTTTGAAAATTTATAATTTCAGTATTAATTATATATTTAAAAAACCAATTTCATTAAAATAGTATGAGTGATTGTGGTAAGAGGTGACTATCTTCAATTCTACATAATATTGGCAATTTTTAGAACAATTTAAAATTTCTGACTTTAGAACATAATTTATAAATTATGGTGGTTTTTATATGAATAAGATCAAGGAAAAACAAGAACCAAATAGTAAAATTCATCCTAATAGACATTTATGCATATTATTTTTAGAAGTATTTTCAGTCAATACTTTCTCGAGTTAAATGTATGATATAGGACTAATTATATTCATTCAGTAGGTTAAAATTGACTCCGATTGATTAATATCTTTAATTTCATATGTACATGGACATTGATAATTTGTTTTCTCAAAGTTTTGGCATAATCTCTTATCTTTTGGGAGTTTCTTTAGAAGGATCAGTCACAATACCAATATTGCTATATTCTTGCTAAAATCTTTTTTAAAAAGTGTAGGGAAAGGTACACAGTCAACCATTACAGCAAGTAGCCAGAGAGGGCTTTGATTAATAGACAGAGCTTCTTCACAGTAACAGAAGAAGCTCTGAGACTATGACAACAGAGAAACAATCTACCCAGTGAAATTTAACATTCACTAAGGCTTATATGCAAGTGCTAGATATGGTAGACAGAAGAAAAGATGAGCAAGACACAGGTTTTGGTGTCAACCTAAATTACAAACAGAGACTCTAAAAAGAAATTATGTTTGGCCCAGCACAGTGGCTCATGCCTGTAATCCTAGAACTTTGGGAGGCCAAGGTGGGTGGATCACATGAGGTAAGGAGTTCGAGATCAACCTGGCCAACATGATGAAATCCTGTCTCTATTAAAAATACAAAAAATTAGCTGAGTGCGGAGGCTCACTCCTGTAATCCCAGCACTTTGGGAGACTGAGGCAGGCGGGTCACAAGGTCGAGAGATTGAGACTATCCTGGAAAACATGGTGAAAACCCATCTCTAGTAAAAATACCAAAAATTAGCTGGGTGTGGTGGCGTGTGCCTGTAGTCTCAGCTACTCAGGAGGCTGAAGCAGGGGAATCACTTGAACCCAGGAGGCAGAGGTTGCAGTGAGCCGAGATTGTGCCACTGCACTCCAGCCTGGCAACAAAGTGAGACTCCATCCCAAAAAAAAAAAAAAAAATAGCCAGGCATGGTAGCATACACCTGTAGTCCCAGCTACTCAGGAGGCTGGGGCAGGAGAATTGCTTGAACCTGGGAGGTGGAGGTTGCAGTGAGCCGAGATTGTGCCACTGCACTCCAGCCTGGGCAACAGAGTGAGACTCTGTCTCTAAATAAATAAAAAATAAATATTATGTTTATTTGGAATTAGAGTGTTGCAATGGGAATATACATGCTGCAACAAACTCTGTGCTTATTCAAGCAAGTAAAGGAAAACAAATCTTTCTAAAGGAAAAAATGAAGAGGAGTACATAATTGTTTTGAGATAATTACCCTTGGCTACAAAGATCAATAACAAGGGTGACACCAGTCCAAGGTTGGACAGGCAGTTGCTGAACAGATGTTCTTGCAGAAGTATATATATAAGTATATAAACTATATAAACACACACACACACATATATATATGTGTGTGTGTGTGTGTGTGTGTATATATATATATATATATATATATATATATACTTACTTCAATGGCCTTTGTGTAAGGTCTTTGTAGAATCTTTTTCTTTATCAGGTATACAAGGGAGAACCCTCCCTTCATGGACTTCCTTGACTCAATTTGTCAGGAATTTCTTAACATTAGTGACTCCATTTTAATTCTGAAAATTTTCACCCTGGCTCAAGTATATATTTTAATCAGGAAGAGAATACATATGAAAACAATAATAAATATACACAAGTCACTAAACTATATTTCTTTCAGTTATGCTGGGCTGAAATTCTATAAAAGTGTTTTTTGCCAAGCAGTTTTAGAAAATGTAAAGCAAAGGATACTTTTATCATTTTATATTTATTCCTAAACACATACATAATATTTGTGCTCATTATAATAAATTTGGTAAAGGGGGGAGATGATGAACAAAATTACCCACAGACTCTGGCCGTGAACAAAATAGAATAAGAACACTGTATCTATCTTTCCCATTGACTACAACCAAACACCCTGGACAAAATACCCAAAATAAACAAACAAGCAACTACTCTGAAAATTAATAAATGAATTGGTAAAGACCAAACTTGATAAACAATCTTTATTGGGTGAGTTTCCCAATTAATTCTCTCCTCTTTTTTCTCTGTGCTTTGGTCCAAGGGCAGCTCCAGCTTCTGGGCAATTGGTTCAGGCAGCAAATTTCAGAAATGGTCTTTCCGGCCAGGGGAACGAGAAAGGAGCTACTCTTTGCTTTAATAGCAGCCCGAATTGTGCATAACTGTGCAGCAGCAAAAGTGGCTAAAACACCAAAAAAAAAAAACAAAACGAAGAACATCTTTCAAGACAGGGAACTAGGAAAAGAGAGCCCTGGGAGTCAGACAATAGGGGAAAACTTGCAGAAAGGAGAGAATTGAAAATAGGGATGCCTTAATTCTGGCGTGAACTGACAAAAGTTCAGCTCAGCCCTGAGCTGTTCATATGTGGGAAAGACCAAAAGCAGCGTGGCAATGGCTTTTAAAACTCAATTGACTTTGGAATGCTCCCCATGGAAGCTAAGACAGAACTTCCAGTTTGAACCTAACTAGGTTAATTGCCTGCTGAAACAGCCACGACAATAGCAGAAAAGCCAACATTCTCCAGTGTATTGTCATAGGACTCAGAGTCTCATACTATCAAAATGTCCAGGATATAATCCCAAAATACTCACTTTACAAAGAACCAGGACACCCTGAGAAACTCTCAAGTGAAAAGCCATCAACAGATCAACAGATGGAATCCCTGAGATAAACCAGATGTCAGTCAGAGAATGACTATGTAATAGTTCAGTCATTTTGAGTTTATTGAGACTTGTTCACAGCCCAGCATATGATCTATGTTGGTGACTGTTCCAAGTGTACTGAAGAAAAGTGTTTTTTGTAATTGTTGGTTTAGGGTTCTAAGTTCCCACTGACTGCCATTTTTCTGGATTTATAGATCCCACTTTCTTCTTTCTTTGCATGTCTAGTAATATTTGAATACTGAACATTGCAAATAATATATTGTAGCAACTCTGGATTCTCTTGTGTTCTTCTGGGTATTTTTCTTTTTAATAGTTGGTTAATTTTTCTAGATTCAAACTATATCCTCACTCTTTCCTGTGGAATACAGCAGCTGATAACTGCTTATTGCTCACAGCATCCAGCTGCTGTTTTACTTATCCTTGTCCTCTGAGGGTCTCTGCTGTGACTGCATGGCAATCAGCTGGAGACTCAGACAAAATGTATTTTTACATTTTTAAGCTCACACATCATGGTTACCCTGCTGCTGGAGAGTTCCCCTTAAATTTCCAGATGCTCTACCAGCTTCAGGCTCTTTTCTGTGCTGTTTCAAACTAGTAAATTTTTAGGTTTTCCTTGCTAGATTAAAATATGAGTTGGGAAATACACCTAGCTAACAACAACAACAAAAAAAGCAGCAAACTCACAATCTTACCTGGTGAATCTGTCTTTCAGGACTATATGACTCTTTGGTCTATATTTGCCAGACACACAGGGCTCTTCTTTGCACATTTGTAATTTACTGGCCAGTTGGAGATTTCTGCAGAACTTAACATGCAGATTTTGGTTCTCACCCCTTCTGTAGTTCTCCTGCTTACAGGATTTCCTTTTCAAATACTCAGCTGCCCCCCGGTACTTATTTCCCCTGCATCTTTGACCTGCTTAGGCTGGCTTTTCCTCTTTGTTATAGGTGTTCTTAAGGAGAATATCCAGTCATTTCCTACTCTTTGTAAACACAGTTTTATAAGAATAAAATTTCCTCTGGCTTTTTTTTGTACTTGAATACTTTCTACCACTTCCAAAGAGTTATTTTTTAAAAATATATATTATGTTTAAATGTTGTAACTTTTATTTGTGAGGTTTATGACATCGCTTTGTTACCACTATCAGAATTCCACTCAACACCCTCCCAGGTCTTCGATCTGCACTCCCTTCATGGGCAAGTTTTCATAGCTGCCTTTGTTTTTGCCCGCTGTAATGGTATGGAAGCTTTAAGTCTAAATAATCATTTTAAAAGAATTCACTGTCAAATAAATCTTGGAAAGGCCATCTCACTAGAAGTCAGTAGATCTGTGTTTTCGTTTTATTTAACTTGAGCGAGTTGCTTGACTGCCTTGTATCATTGCTTTCTCTTCTAAAACTTAAGGAATTGGATGAGCTATTCAATGACTTATCTGATAGTTTCTTTTTCCCATGGCTAAGTCAATAAACAAGACCTCTACTAATGTATAGGCATAGTGATTGTCTAAGCTAAGTTTTCCTTCTGTTTCCATTTTCCCAGAAGAGAAACCACTGGTCAATTGAGATGTTCTCAAGAGTTGAATGATGCATTTTATCTATCTGTTGCTTTCTACATCCTGTTTTCAATTTCAGTGCCAAAATGGTCATCAGGCACATTACTCTTAAGGATATTTTGCAATGTGCTCCAGTTTCCCAACCAGGGTGTCTCATTTTTCTTTCCTCGATTTGCTGTCAGTTTTCTCCCTTTCTTAGTATCTCTGCTATCACTCAACTCTAATTTCCAAT
This sequence comes from Hylobates moloch, assembly GCF_009828535.3. NCBI lineage: Eukaryota > Metazoa > Chordata > Mammalia > Primates > Hylobatidae > Hylobates > Hylobates moloch. The sequence goes on from NW_026652288.1 coordinate 67,802,376, forward strand.
TCTTTCTCAGGATTTTAATATCAGGTTGCATTTTTTCTAAATAAAAGAAAAACTATGATTGGCTATCTTGGCCCAGAGTATTTTTACTCTGCGCAATTTAGAAGATGGATGCTGAGCTGTATTTTCTCTGCTGAATGACAAAGTAAACAAAATAAGAAACATGTCAAGAAAGTGTCAGGTGTTAGCAAGAGGCGGAAAATAACAAGTTGAACAAAGTGTAGGAAGAATTCTACCACACATCATGGTTACTCTGCTGAGTAATTATTCATAGTTTGTGAACACGTCACAAACTATGAATATTAGTTTTTGTCATCTTTATTTTTATGTCATATATGTGGAAAAAGTAATATTTATCTTACTAAGTCTAGCATGCTTATTTACTATAGCTGTTATATTTTCATTCAATTTTGTATTTATCAAAAATGTTTAAATTACTACCATCTGCCATGGAGCAGTGAATAAAACAAAGTGTTTCTCACTTATTGTTGCCCCTGCAAGTCACGGGGAGAAGAAAAGGGCTACTTGGAGTTGACAGTGATCATGGGATTCAGAAGTTAGGTAAGGCTTCTGGACAAGACAGCAGAAGTAAGCAATTCAGGGATAAACTTCTTTTTAAGATGACAATATGAGTGATGAAACAGGAAAGGGAAGACGAGAGACTATCAAATGATTTTTTTTTGCTATTTTTCCACTGAATTAACCAAATTGTTTCTAATTAAATTTATTAAAATCCTATTACATTTCAAAACAAATACCTGCTCATTTTGACAATTCAAACAAGAGTTAAATTTGAAATTACCTTTCATAGTTATATTAAAAAACCAATTGATTGATGTTGCATTATCAGGGAACGAACATCGTAATACATTTTCCTTTTATTTATTAAATGCATAGCCAGAATATGTTAAAATGTATTAATCTAATTAATATAAAATTGATGTATCAAATATTTTAAAACTTGCTTGAATTTATTTGTAGTACACTTTGAGATTAATACGTGTAAATTTTAGAAATATACAATTACATTTTGTGTGAATTTTATGATCAATTTATGAAAGAATTGAGAATATTTATTTAGGAATCTTCTCACATAGCTTAAATTAAATGATGTCTTCCAAAGTAGTTTAGTGAAAATTTTATTAAAAATTGATTTTCTGCTAGCATTTGTTCTGTAATACTTTGATTTCAGAGATGCCGAATTTCTGAAGCTGGATTTCAAAATCAAAAAAACTAAGTCTCTCATGTTAGTTAGATTATATAGATATGCCTTGAATCATGGATTGTGTATGTGAATATGCAACTTTGATTTAATATGAAATATGGGAATACTAGAATTTTTAAAGGATGTGTTGCTTATTTGCTAGTTTGTGAGTATTAGGATAGACATAAGTGGAATGTAAGACTATCTTTCAAAACCCCTTATCATCCAACCCTTTTATTCTGGTGATGGGGATGCAAAGGAGAGATGAGAATTTCTTGGTAGTAAGAAAAGATAGAAAGTTGGGGAAAGTGAAGTATATTTTTAGTAAGAAAATTTGGCTTTCTTTTTTATAACACATGATTTATGTGTAGTCGACACTTACATAAATGTTCATATTTTGGTCAAGTAAACTTTTATGTTTCTAAACTATCTTTACTATTATCAATAATATGTAATAGGCTGGGCGCGGTGGCTCACGCTTGTAATCCCAGCACTTTGGGAGGCCGAGGCGGGCAGATCACGAGGTCAGGAGATCGAGACCACGGTGAAACCCCGTCTCTACTAAAAATACAAAAAAAATTAGCCGGGCGTGGTGGCGGGCGCCTGTAGTCCCAGCTACTCGGAGAGGCTTAGGCAGGAGAATGGCGTGAACCCGGGAGGTGGAGCTTGCAGTGAGCCGAGATTGCGCCACTGCACTCCAGCCTGGGCGACAGAGCGAGACTCCGTCTCAAAAAAAAAATAAATAATAATAATAATAATAATATGTAATAAGCTAAGGTATGTTAATATTGGTTATATGGACATTAAACAGATATGATGACTATGTTGCTACAATTTGAAGCTATTGTGCATCTAGATTTATTCATAAATGTAAATATTACTTATCTTAGTAAAATGCTTAACAGAAATTGCTTTTTAAAGGATATATGCTTTCTCCAGGGAATAATTGTGGCCTTGAAAAAACATATATATATATGCTTTACTTATCTTTCAATATTTACATCCCAATATCTTCTGAACAGAGATAAAAATTCTTGCTGTCAAAGGTGGCAGACCAGGAACATGCATTTGTCTCCCATGCCTGCTAAGACCTTGCTTAAAAAAAAAGATAAGGTGTGTGATTAAGAATAAACTCATAATAGAAAAAAAGAATTGTGGAGGTTAATGTAAGGGAGGATATCATGTGAAAGGGAAATTACACTGAATTTCTGCAAAACAGGAAGAGGATGAGAAATCACAGCTGGAGGAAACAAACTAAACAAACACAAACCTGAGGTAGCTTTTGCTCATAGTGAGCTGTTACCAAAATTTTCTCCCATAAAGTAAACTCTAGACAAATCTCTAAGGAAATTGAGCAGAGCTTTAGAGTAGAGCTAATCTCTATGCAGGTTTTATTTTGTCATTTGGCATTGCATTAACCAGGAAATCCAGTGCCACACCAATTCAGTTTGCTGACCTTCATGCCCACTTGCCTTGCTCCAGTCAGAATTTCCATTCCAGGCATGTCCGTGTAAGGAAACAGTTTTATACACATAAACCCACACCATGTACCAAAATTTTTAAAAGGGTAGCTCTTTGACAAACGTATTCTATGTTTATTGGATTGGTTTATGCAAATAGAGGCCAATTTTAGTAATGTGTATCTTCCTAGAAAATTAATTTTCTCATTCATGTTTTAAAATATGTTTAGATGGAGTTTAATCAAGTAGTCAATTTTGATTATTTAAATTTTGTTTGTATCTGTGGTTATTTCACCATCTTTTAAAAATTTAATTTTTTTATTTGTAATTTTTGTGCATTCATAGTAGGTTGATATGGTTTGGATTTGTGTCCTCACCCTAATCTCATGTCGAATTGTAATCCCCACTGTTGGAGGAGGACCCTGGTGGGAGATGATTGGGTCATGGGGGTGGATTTCTCCCTTGCTGTTCTTGTAATAGTAAGTTCTCATGAGATCTAGTTGTTTAAAAGTGTGCAGCGCCTCCTCCTTTACTCTCTTTCTCCTGCTCCCACCATGTAAGACTTCCCTGCCCTCTTCGCCTTCCTCCATGATTGTAAGTTTCCTGAGGCCTCTCCACCTAGCCATGCTTCCTGTACAGCCTGTGGAATTGTGTCAATTGAACCTGTTTTCTTTACAAATTGCCCAGTTTCTGGTAGTTCTTTTATTTATTAATTTTTTTTTTTGAGATGGAGTCTCCCTCTGTCTCCCAGGCTGGAGTGCAGTGGCACAATCTCAGCAGCCCACTGCAACCTCTGCCTCTTAGGTTTAAGTGATTCTGTGTCCAGAATTGGTGGGTTCTTGGTCTCGCTGACTCAAGAATGAAGCCACGGACCCTCGCGGTGAGTGTTACAGTTCTTAAAGATGGTGTGTCTGGAGTTTGTTCCCTCTGATGTTCGGACATGTTCACAGTTTCTTTATTCTGGTGGGTTCGTGGTCTTGCTGGCCTCAGGAGTGAAGCTGTGGACCTTCCCAGTGACTGTGACAGCTCATAATGGCAGTGCAGCCACAAAGAGTGAGCAGCAGCAAGATTTATTGCAAAGAGTGAAAGAACAAAGCTTTCACAGCGTGGAATGGGACCCAAGTGGGTTGCCGCTGCTGGCTCAGGCAGCCTGCTTATATTCCCTTATCTGACCCCACCCACATCCTGCTGATTGGCCCATTTTACAGAGAGCTGATCGGTCCATTTTACAGAGCGCTGATTGGTTCATTTTGACAGTGTGCTGATTGGTGCGTTTACAAACCTTGAGCTAGACACAGAGTGCTGATTGGTGTATTTACAATCCTCTAGCTAGATATAAAAGTTCTCCAAGTCCCCACTAGATTGGCTAGACACAGAGCACTGATTGGTGCCTTTACAAACCTTGAGCTAGACACAGAGTGCTGATTGGTGCATTTACAATCCTTTATCTAGACACAAAATTTCTCCAAGTCCCTACTAGATTAGCTAGATACAGAGCACTGATTGGTGCATTTACAAACCTTGAGCTAGACACAGGGTGCTGATTGGTGCATTTGCAATCCTCTAGCTAGACATAAAAGCTCTGTTGCCCAGGTTGGAGTGCAATGGCACAATCTCAGCTCTAGATCTTGGAGGCATGCTTCATTCTTTTTTATTTCTTTTTATTTTCTCTCTTTGACTGTGTATTTTCAAATAACTTGTCTTCAAGCTCACTAATTCTTTCTTCTGCTTGATCCATTCTATTAAAGGACTTTGCTGCATTCATCAGTATGCCAATTGCATTTTCAGCTGCAGAATTTCTCATGATTCTTTGTAATTATTTCATTCACTTTGTTAAATTTGCATGATAGGATTCTGAATTCCTTCTCTGTGTTGTTTTGAATTTCACTGAGCTTCCTCAAAACAGCTATTTGAATTCTCCCTTTGAAAGGTAACATAAGTCTGTCTCTCTAGGATTGATCCCTGGAAACTTGTTTGGTGATATCATGTTTTCTTGTATTGTCTTGAAATCAATGTCAAAAAAACAATGTCTGGGAATTGATTTTTTGAGTGTTTTAGGACTTGTTCTGTGACTTAATATATGGTCTATCTTTGAGAATAATCCATGTGCTGAGGAAAAGAATGTGTACTCTGAAGCTCTTGGATAAAATGTTCTGTAAATATCTATTAGATCCATGTAGTCTGTAGTGAAGATTGTCTGTTGTTTCTTTGTTGAGTTTCTGTCTGAAAGATCTGTTCAGTGCTAAAAGTGGTGTGTTGAAGTTTCCAGCTATTACTATATTGGGGCCTATCTCTCTCCTTAGCTCTAATAATATTTCCTTTATATATGTGGGTGCTCCGGTTTGGGGTGCATATATATTTAAAATTGTCATATCCTCTTCCTAAATTGACCCCTTTATCATTTTATATAGTGACCTTCTCTGTCTCTGATAGGTTTGGTCTTGAAACCTATTTTGTCTGGTATAAGTAGAGGAACTCCAGCTCTTTTTTGGTTTCCGTTGGAATCAAATATCTTTTTTTCATTCCTTTATTTTCAGTCTATATGTATTTTTATAGGTGAAATGTGTTTCCTATAGGCAACAGATCAATAGGTCTCATATTTTGTTCATTCAGCCAGTATATGTCTTTTTATTGGTGAGTTTAGTCCATTTACATTCAATGTTATTGATGAGTAAGAACTTACTTCTGCCATTTTGTTATTTTCCTTCTGGTTGTTTTGTGGTCTTCTCTTCCTTCTTTCTTTCATTCCTGTATTCCTCTAGTGAAGGTGATTTTCTCTGTTGATATGATTTAGTTTCTTGCTTTTTATTTTTTGTGTCACCATTGTATGTTTTCTGGTTTAGGGTTACCATGAGACTTGCAAATACTATCTTATAACTCATTATCTTAATCTGATAACAACATTATTGCACACACAAACACACAAGCAAAAAGGAAACTAATAAAACCTTGCTTTAACTTTGTCTCTCTGCTTTTTACATTTGTATTGTTTCCATTAATATTCACATTTTATTTTACTACGTCTTGAAAAGTTGTTGTAGTTAGTATTTTTTATTGGTTCATCATTTATTCTTTCTACTTAGGATACAAGTAGCTTATACAACACAGTTAAGTGTTATAATATTTTGTGTTTTCCTGTTTACTTACTATTGCCAATAAGTTTTGTACCTTCAGGTGATTATTTATTGCTCATGAATGTCCTTTTCTTTCTGCGTGAAGTACTCCCTCTAGCATTTCTTGTAGGACAGATCTGGAATTGATAAAATCCCTTAGCTTTTATTTTTCTTGGAAAGTCTTTATTTCTCCTCCACGCTTGAAGTATAGTTTCACTGGATATACTCCCCTTGGGTACATTTATTTTTCTTCAGCATTTTAAATATGCCACGCCACTTTCTTTTGCCCTGCAAGGTTTCCACTTAAAAGTCTGCTGCCAGGATCCCTTCCTTACACGTTATATAAAAAGTAATTCAAGATGGATTAAAGACTTACATGTTAGACCTAAAACCATAAAAACCCTAGAAGAAAACCTAGGCATTACCATTCAGGACATAGGCATGGGCAAGAACTTCATGTCTAAAACACCAAAAGCAATGGCAACGAAAGCTAGAATTGACAAATGGGATCTAATTAAACTAAAGAGCTTCTGCACAGCAAAAGAAACTACCATCAGAGTGAACAGGCAACCTACAAAATGGGAGAAAATTTTCGCAACCTACTCATCTGACAAAGGGCTAATATCCAGAATCCACAATGAACTCAAACAAATTTACAAGAAAAAAACAAAAAGTGGGCAAAGGACATGAACAGACACTTCTCAAAAGAAGACATTTACGCAGCCAAAAAACACATGCAAAAATGCTCATCATCACTGGCCATCAGAGAAATGCAAATCAAAACCACAATGAGATACCATCTCACACCAGTTAGAATGGTGATCATTAAAAAGTCAGGAAACAACAGGTGCTGGAGAGGATGTGGAGAAATAGGAACACTTTTACACTGTTGGTGGGACTGTAAACTAGTTCAACCATTGTGGAAGTCAGTGTGGTGATTCCTCAGGGATCTAGAACTAGAAATACCATTTGACCCAGCCATCCCATTACTGGGTATATACCCAAAGGACTATAAATCATGCTGCTATAAAGACACATGCACACGTATGTTTATTGTGGCACTATTCACAATAGCAAAGACTTGGAACCAAGCCAAATGTCCAACAACAATAGACTGGATTAAGAAAATGTGGCACATATACACCATGGAATACTATGCAGCCATAAAAAATGATGAGTTCATCATGTCCTTTGTAGGGACATGGATGAAGCTGGAAACCATCATTCTCAGTAAACTATCGCAAGGACAAAAAACCAAACACCACATGTTCTCACTCATAGGTGGGAACTGAACAATGAGAACTCATGGACACAGGAAGGGGAACATCACACTCTGGGGACTGTTGTGGGGTGGGAGGAGGGGGGAGGGACAGCATTAGGAGATATACCTAATGCTAAATGACGAGTTAATGGGTGCAGCAAAACAACATGGCACATGTATACATATGTAACAAACCTGCACATTGTGCACATGTACCCTAAAACCTAAAGTATAATAATTAAAAACAAAACAAAAATAATAAAATAAAAAAATTTTTTAAAAGTCTGCTGCCAGATGCATTGGAGCTCCATTATATGTTATTATTTTCTTTTCTCTTGCTGCTTTTCAATCCTTTCTGAATCCTTGACCTTTGGGAATTTGATTATTAAACACATTGAGGCAGTCTTCTTTGAGCTAAAACTGCTTGGTGTTCTATAACCTTCTTGTACTTGAATATCTTTCTCTAGGTTTGCAAAGTTCTCCGTTACTATCCCTTTAAATAAACTTTCTACCTCTATCTCTTTCTCTTCCTCCTCTTTAAGGCCAATAACTCTTAGATTTGCCTTTTGAGGCTATTTTTTTAGATCCTATAGGCTTCCTTCTGACTGTGTATTTTCACATCGTCTGTCTTTAGTTCACTAATTCTTTCTTCTGCTTGATCCATTCTGCTGTTAAAGGACTCTGTCTTCAGCGTGCCAATTGCATTTTTCACTCCAAAATTTCTGCATGATTCTTTTTAATTATTTCAATCTCTTTGTTAAATGTATCTGATGGAATTCTAAATTCCATCTCTGTGTTATCTTGAGTTTATTTGCATTTCCTCAACACAGCTATTTTGAATTCTCTATCTGAAAGGTCACATATATCTGGCATTGTTCCCTGGTGCCTTATTTAGATAATTTGGTGAGGTCATGTTTTCCTGGATGGTGTTGATACTAATAGATGTTCTTTGGTGTCTAAGCATTGAAGAGTTAGGTATTTATTATAGTCTTCACTGTCTGGGCTAATTTGTAGCTGTCCTTCTTGGGAAGACTTTCCAGATATTTCAAAGGACATGGGTGTTGTGATCTAAGCTGTTTCTGCTTTGGGGGGGGGGGCCCAAGCCCAATAACATTGCAGTTCTTGCAGATTCATAGAGGCACTGCCTTGATGGCCTTGGACAAGGTCTGGGGGAGTTCTCTGGATTACCAGGTAAAGAATTTTGTTCTCTTCTCTTACTTTCTCCCAAATACACAGGCTCTCCCCGTTTTGAACCACCTAAAGCTGTAATGGAGTGACACAAGCACCCCTGTGTCCACCACCACTATGACTTCTATGGGTCAGACCTGAAGCCAGGACAGCACGGGGTCTCACCCAAGGCCTGCTTTAACCACTTTAATCACTCCCTGAATACTACCTATGTTTGCTCAAGGCCCTTGGACTCTAAAATCAGCAGGTAGGAAAGCCAGCCAGATCTGTGTTTTTTTCCCTTCAGGCTGGCAAGGTCCCCCAGGCCCTGGGTGGGTCCAGAAGTGCCATCCAGGAGTCATGGACTAGAGTCAAAAACCTTAGAAGTCTACCTGATGTTCTATTATATTATGGCCGACCTGGCACTCAAACCATAAGATGCCATAATTCCCACTCTTCCTTCCCCTTTCTGAAGGCAGAGGATCCTCACCTCCATAGCCAATGCAATGCCTGGCCACAAGGAATACTGCCAGGCTACCACCAATGTTCCTTTAAGGCCAAGGTCTCTTAAGTCAGCTTGTGGTGAATGCTGCCTGGCCTGGTTCTCACTCTTTAGAAAGTGGGCTCCCTCTTGCCCAGGACAGGTCCAGAGATGCTGTCCAAGAGTCAAGTCCTGGAATTGGGGAACCCAAGAGCCTGCTTGATGCTCTACTCCCTTGTGGCAGTGTTGGTACCTAAGGTGCAAGAAAAAGTCCCCTTTACTTTGTCCTGTGCTTTTCTCAAGCAGAAGGAGTTTTGCCCCATAGCCACCACAGCTGGTTATGTGCAAGTCTTACCTGAAGCCAGCAAGTCTCGTAGGCCCACCGAGGCCCTTGATGTGCACCTCTCTATTGCTGCTGGTTATTCAGGACCCAAGGGCTCTTCAGTTAGCAGAATACTGGCAGGTCTGAGTCATTTCCTTCAAGGCAGTGGGTTCCCTTCTAGCCCAGGGTGTGTCTGGCAATGTCATGTGGGAATTAAGGCCTGAAATAGGGGCCTCATGACTCTAATCAGTGCCTTATTCTGCTATGGCTGAGCTGGTATCAAAGATGCAAGACGAAGTCCTCCCCGCTCTTCCCTCTCCTCTCTTTAAGCAGAAGGAAGGGGTCTTTTTTGGAACCATAAGCTGTGCAGCATGGGGTTAAGAGAGGAATGATGCCAGCACTCCCTAGGCTGCCCCGACTGGTGTCTCAGTATGTCACATGCCCCTCCAGTCCACTACCTCTGTGCCTAGTTCAGCCCTAAGACTCGCCTACAAGTTGCAGTCCTAATGGACTAAACTGCCTTTCATGTTTACCTAGAGACCCAAGGCACTGTGGCCCTCAGTGGTGAGGTTTGCAGGCACTCAAGTTCAGATCACTGGACTAGGTGATTCCCCTCTGACTAGGGCTGGTTTAAATGTTGCCTTTGTGGGCGAGCATCAGCTGAGGTTTGTCTCGTTTTCCTTTCTGCTCTAAGAGAACAGCCTGAGCTCGGTGCCTCATGATTGCTGTGTTTTTTCCTCCCCAGTTCCCAGAAATGCTCTCCACATCATGCTGCTGCTGTGGGAGGTGGGAGGACAGGCGGAATTGGTGATTCAGGACTTAAAAAAGAAATCTTTTCATTGCCTCTTTCAGCAATATGAAGTTAAAGCCAGGTACTATGAATGCTCATCTGATTTTTTATTCTTATGCGGTGTTTTTTTCTGTGTAGAGAGTTGTTAACTTGGTGTCCTTGCAGGGAGGATGATCAGAGGAACTTTCTGAGGATGATCAGAGGAATGTTCTCCCGTCTTGCTCTGCCTCCTAATTATTATTAATCTTAATAGCTGTATCCAACATTTATAGCAATGTATCAGTTTCATGTACGAGGCACTATAGTATGCTCAAGGAACACTAACTCATCTAGTCATTACCAGTTTGCAGGTCAGAAATAAGAAAACTGAGATTTAGGAGGTTATAGGCATCATGTTAAGTCATACGGCTTACTAGACTCTAAATTAGAATATGTAGACTCTAACCTAGGTCTCTCACTCCAGAGCTAATGCTCTGACATCAGAGCCACACACTCTGATGAATGTGTGTAAGGGAAAGAGCATAGGAATTGGAGTCAGTTGACTTATATTCTAGCCCCATCTCTGCTACAGTAAGACGTGGTTCAGGTCAATCAAGCTCTATGGCACTAAGTTGGAGTTGTACTAAGTGAGTTCAAAACTCTACTAAAGAAAGCAGCAATATTATATGATCCTTGATTTGCTATTTCAGGAATAGGGACAGATTTATGCACTTCAAATACTCCTCATGGTCAGTTGCGTCATCTGCGATATGGCCAGCTTTGAGTAAGGGTACATTCCAGAGTCACGGAAAAGAAAAGCTACCTGCCCATATTACACTGACATCGTTAAAACTATACTGTCACCAAGTACTCTAACGGTAACCTAAGATTCCATGCAGGCCTAAAACTAATGCTAAATTCTCAGAAGCCATAGGGGTGAGCTGATGTCAGAACAGTCTACATCCATGTGATAACTGCAGTGGACATAATAAGCTTCAAGTTTAATTATTTAATACCAATAATATTGGGTTTGACTAATCCACTATTGGACCAACTTTAGTCATGTGTTAAGTAAGTACAATTTTGAGTACAAAAACTACTTCAATTTCTTAAGTAAATGCAGAAGAAAACAGCCTTTTCAAAAGAAAGCAAAGATGAAAATATATTTTATATATATATATATAAATGATAATATGGCAGAGTTCACAGTATAGCATTGAAGAAAAAAATAACTAGGGCTAAGAAAGAACAGTTCTCGGTATCTAATTGACTAGAATTAAAACGCAGTCACTTCAGGATGATGGGAGAAAAATTAACCCCCAAAACTTTTCATCTTTTTGTCACTCAAGAGACAAGTTTAGGACATATGAAATCTCATTGGTCAAGGTTGGATTCTGTGCCCACCTCTTGCACGAGGGAGATGACATCTTGTTTTATAGACCAGCTAAGAGAACCGTCATGGTTCCACAAAAGCTGAGCAAATGTTACAGAAGAAGAGTGAATGCTGCAGGAAATTATGACAGGGTACAGATAATTCCTATACTTACTACATTTTCCCCTCCATTGTACTCCACAGAGTAATTTCATTAGACTTACTGTAATACCATACATTAGAGTATTACCATATTTAATTTGGCTACATGTATCTGAAAACTCAAACAACAGTGCCTTAAGTTTAAAGTTTATTTCTCTCTCACATAAAAGAGGTAGGCATATAGGGCCATTCAACAATTAGCTGGCTTCCCTCTTCAAAGTCACCTTCAAGATGGCTTCTGAAACTTCATTCATGAAATCTGGTTTTCAGGCAATAGGAAGGAGGAAGGGGGAAGGCAAAAGAAAATACCTCTCAAATGAGTCAGATTCTAATAAGCAGCCTTCCCAGAAGTCCCCCACGCTTAAAATTATATCCCAGTTGTCCAGAACTTTGTCACCTAGCTGCAAGCAGGGCTGGCTTTGATCTAATCCATTACAAGAGTGTATTATAGCCCCATTATGATTTGGGTTCTATTACTAAGGAAGGAAAGAGTGAATACTGTCTCTTCATCTTAGAAATTACTCTTCTAATCTTCATAGTGCAGGTTTAATTCAGGGTCATTATAACAATCTGAGAGTTTTAAACAACTCAATTTTTAGCAATCAATGAAGTCATTATGTCTAAGATTTAAAGTCTTTTCCCCCTTCTTGCCAATCATTTGTATTTTTTTCTTAATTGGCTGCTATTTTCAATCAAGTACAATTGCTTTAAAGTGAAGTTAGCGTCACATTCCACTGATTAGAGTTGTCTTCTAATGATTAATGAGCCCGTCTTAAATTCACACTGAGCTTATTTGGAACATGATAGCATCGTTCAGTAATGAACTTTTGAGAGATTATTTATTTCCCGTTGCCATATTTCTAATCAAGTGCTCATATGCATAATGAATGCTTCAAGAGAAATCAGTTTTTGTCTTGTTTACAAGAAGAGTCATTTTAATGGCAAACCCTAAGCATGTTGAGATAGATTGTCTAGTCAAACCCGAAAATGAATTAAAATATTTTAAGAATTCATAAACCAGTGAAATATAATTATCTTTAAAATTCTAATAAAATCACATTAACCCAGAAATGTAAGACCTTGGAATACATTTAGTTCAACCTTCAAATTAATGTCATGAATATAACGACCAGCAGGTGGTTCTCTAACATCTTGTGGACACCTTTGGAAGCTGAAAACTTATTACTTCTTGTCAGTCCCTTCCAGATGGCACCAATTATTAGAACATTTCTTTATTAAGCAAAGCCACAAAATATACTTTCCCTATCATCATCTTTAATTTTTTGTCTTCTTCTACCACGCCAGATGCCAAATATATATGTATGTGCTACGTATTTATTTAGCAAAATAAGTTGCCATCAATACTGACAGCCATATTACAACAAATTTTCATTTTGGAAAAGGATAGTAAAAGTGGTGAAAAAGATTACCAAAGAGCTAAATAAGTTAGGAAAGGAGGATTAAGGGTAACAGATTTGGGAGAGGCAGAGAAGCCTACTTTGATAGGCAAAGTTTGACAGAGACCTGAGGAAAGTGAGGGTCCTATGTATGCAGATATTTAACTTTTTGCCCACATTTTGGGCAGACAAAACAGAAAGTGAAGAGGCCCTGGGGGAGGAGGTGAGTTTGGTTGGGTGTGTTTGAGGAATACCAAGAAGACTAGAGTTAGCAGAGCAGAGTGAGTAAAGAGAATATGGTAGGTGATTAACATAGACCGTGAGGTGGGTTGTGAAGGGGACATGAAGTCTTTGGAAGGTTATGAACAAAGTAGTGACATGATATTTCTTAGATTTAAAAGAATAATTCTGTCTGATGTATGAAAAATAGATTATAAGGCAAGGGAGAAGTAGAGAGACCATTTAGGCTGCTAAGTGGAGATGGTGGCTTATTTCAAGGTCAAGATATAAAAATGTATAAATGGTCTGATTCTAGCTGTATTTTGAAAGAAGGGCCTATAAGATGCCTAATGGATTGAATGTGCACAAAAGAACTAAATATAGTGAATCAGATTATTTTAACTTGAGCACCTGGAAGAATAACTGTCTCACTTACTGAAGTAGAGAATCTTGGGGAACAGGCACATTTATACAGGAAAAAATCAATACTTGATTTGCATTTTATTATGCCATTTAGGCATACAAATGAGGATATTGAGTAGGCAAACAGATATATAAATTAAAATTCATCTGAACACAATTAGTCCAATATCTTTAGAGTTGTTTGATGTATAGGATATCATCTATATTGTTTCCTCTTTACTGCTTTGAGAGGGTTGAGCTTGATGATGACAAAACTTTTTTTTCAGGTTATATTTCAATATTAATAATATCATAATCCCAATAGTACATTGGAAGATTTTTCTCTGAGTTTGTAAATTATAGTGGATACTATAGTGTACCCCACCACCTTCAGGATGAAGGCACTTAGTTACCAAAGGTATTAAGTGATTAGAGCTCACAGTTGCATCTTATTTGGAGAATTGCTCTTCTTTCTGTAGAGGCTGCCTTGTATATCCCTTCCTCTGGGTGTAGTTTACATCCAATGATTGGTCAGTGTGGGAAGGATAATAAGGCTTGGACCCTTTGACTTGACTTAAGAACACTCTTTTACAAGTACATCACAGTTTTATTCTTCTGCTGAATTCTTTTACTTTATTCCTTAGAGGTGTTCCTGAAAAAACTCCCTAATAGATCTCTGACACTCAAGTTTCCATCTCAGAATCTGTTGTTCAGGGAACTCAACTTAAGCCAAAAATATCCTACAAAAGTGTATATTCATAAATAAAATGTTATAAGTTACAAATGTAACAGGAATACTAGTGATTAATTGAATTTGGTATTACTTACATTATTTATTGTAGCTATCCAAGAGCATTGGTTAGAGTATTCAATGAGGCTACATCCTGTTTAGAATTATTTTACCTAATGTGCATTAATCCAGGCAGAATCAGTCTCATGGCAAATATAGATTTCATTTGCCTTGTATTCTGTTTAAAGCTTAATTATTGATTCATCCATAGACTATCATGCTTAAATGACATCTTATCAAAATTTATATTCAACAAAACAGAAAAAAATTAACCAAATAACACTTCAATTGCAAACATACCTCAAAAGAACATGCTAGATTCATCATTTTTATAATGTAAAAATTTCACAAAAGACACCAAGATCAAACTCTCAAAGCTTTTGTTCAGAATATCATCTGTCAATCAAATGCTTCCTTTATGAACATGTTGCTTTTCATTCCAAAAAGTTGACATTTCTATGGTTAAGATTATCCTCTCATTTAAAAATCTCTCCCCCAAGTTCCTGTGTCTTTCAGTATTATTTTTTAAAATATGAATAAATGGTCTTTTGATGGATTCATTTTGTTCACTTGACTACTTACAAACCAGCAAACTTTAAGATAATGTTTCTTCTTTTTTAATTCTTAAAACATTTAAACCTGCTGATTGAATTTTCTTAACTTTTGTTATATATTTACTAATATTGATTTAAATTGTTTTAGAAACATGGGAAGAAAAACATGACCAATAAATAAGACATATACCTGAAAACCCATTACTTAATTGCTTTCAAAAAATAATACCTTTGACTACAGAAACATATGTTTATCAGCTGCCTAGAAGTTGCTGACCCTCATTTGTTTTGTTCCTTTAGAATTTCAACCTTCAATTTCTTTCATTTTGTTGATAAAGTAAACTGTGTCTTAAAAGAGAAACTAGGCAATGTTATTTTATTTAGATTATTTTAAAGTGAAGTACTCTATTTTCAAATTATATTTCATGAAAAGAAAACGGAAGATTGTTTTTCTAATCTTAGTTTTAATGACTGAGGTGATCTTTAGTGTACTGGAGATCAATTTGAAGTTTAAACTGTCTGGCTGAAAGTTCATTGTAGAGGGTTTTAGAGTTTTTCTTTGCAAAGAACCCAGATGAAAAAAATATGACATGGATTAAAAATAATTTAGCAGATCTATGATATTATGCATCTCTTAAATGGTCTTACAAGTGATTACATAAGCTGGGTTCTTTTTTGTTTTTTTTTTACTCAAATTGTAAAATAGGAAAAGTTTACTAGTTTCTTTATTCTAATCTATTCAGTGGCCTAGAATAGTTCCATAAGGCCCTTCAAAAACCAGTTATCAAGTAGGAGCTGAATTCAGGTTTTTTTGTTTGTTTGTTTGTTTGTTTTGTAATAGAGTCTCGCTCTGTTGCCAGGCTGGAGTGCAGTGGCACGATCTTGGCTCACTGCAACCTCTGCCTCCCGGGTTCAAGCAATGCTCCTGCCTCAGCTTCCCGAGTAGCTGGGACTACAGGCACATGCCACCACACCCAACTAATTTTTGTATTTTTAGTAGAGACAGGGTTTCACCATGTTGGCCAGGATGGTCTTGATCTCTTGACCTCGTGATCCACCCGCCTCAGCCTCCTAAAGTGCTGGGATTACAGGGGTGAGCCACTGCCCTCAGCCTGGATTCAGTTTGCACTTGTGTGGTTCCAAACAGGAGAACCGAGAGCCATATGTGAACACAACAGATGGGCATATTTCAGCATAATGGCAAAAAGAACCTTCAAACAATTACAATTATACAAAATTCAAATGAGCAGTGAATTACCATTCCTTGCTATGCTTAGCTATCATTGGTCAGAAACCCTTACAGTGAGGACTAAAGCATTAGGCAGTAAAGCTGATGTTTCATTCTATGATTCTCTAATTTAAAAGGATGGTTGTGATGGCTTGTTTGAATATATCCCACCTCCAATTAAATTAGAAATGTTTAAAATTTAAATTGGAAAATTTTAATATTGAAGCAACAAAACCAAGTTGCCCAATTTTATTCCTCCCATTGTTACAAAATCTACTCACAGCCAGTAGATGGTTTGAATTGCCCTTTGATTTACTGATTGCCATAGGAGGATCCACCTTAGGGTTGCTCTGTGAATTAAGCCCTGCTAGGCTTTCTCCACAGTGACTTTTCTGGTTGCCCCCATGGCCATCTGTAGTAGGCAAAATAATGGCCCCTTAAAGATATCCATGTCTTAATCTGTGGAGCCGGTGAATATGTTGCTTTATGTGGCAAAAAATGGACTTTTGCAATATGATTAATGTTAACTAATGAGATAGGGAGATTATCTGGGTAGGCCCAATGTAATTATGCCAGTCCCTAAAAGCTGAGAATATTTTCCAACTGCTGTCAGAGATGTGAGAATGAAAGAAGGGTTAGAGAAATATAATATTGTCATCTTTGAAGCTGGTATATGGTGAGGGTTGTGGATGGGCATGAGCCAAAGAATGCGGGCAGCTCTAGAAGTTAGAAAAAGCAAAGAAATGGATTCTCCCCTAGAGCCTCCAGCAAAGGAAGCGGCCCTGCTGACATCTTCATTTGAGCTCAGTGAGACCTGTGTCTAACTTCTGACCTACAGAACTGTTTGATCTGTTTGATTACAAATTTGTGGGGTTTTTTTTTTGTTGTTGTTGTTGTTGTTGTTTTGGTGGTAATTTGTGAAGGAGGCAATGGGAAACTAATAAAACATCCATAAATCCACCTGGCTTTACTTCTTCCAAAAGAGGCTGTGAGAACAGCTGCCAGTATGCACGATCCTCAGAGCATGCAGCAGCCCTCTCCTGCAGAAACCATGAAGTTGGATTGCATCACTGTCCTTCTGTTGGGTGGATTTGAGTATCTCCACACAACGATAATGGCGTATATAACCAGAGGGTTTGTAATAGAGTTCTGAATGGTGACTCTGGGGAACGTCTAGATCCAAGAGGGTTCTTTGAATCATCAGCTTAAATACATGATCTTCAAAATTGTTTTGATCTAGTATATGTAGTATTGTTATAACATTTTAATTTTAAAAAACATTTTATTGATCAAGGTTCAGAACGAATACTAGTGATCTGTTGCTGAAAAGCCAGATGTGACAGTAGTGGCGTGTGGATCTGTTTCAGCCAAAAGGACCTTAGGCACATTTACAAAGTAAAATAAATTTACTTTTGATGCCTTCTCACTTTCTGTTCTGTGTCCTTCATTACCTCTGGACTACCTTACAGCCCAACATGGGGCCTGCCATTGCTTAAAGTTGACATTACTCTAAAATCATTCCATTTCTCATTCAGTTTCTTCCTTTCCTTAAGATTAAAATTACTACCTCAAAGTGTTTATCTTTAGCAGGTAGAAAACCATCAGATTAAAGTAATTCATGCTAGCAGGTGAAGGTCTTAACCAGTGTAGTGGAAGGCTAGGTGAACTAAGTAAAACTGTAATCAGTGGGCTGAGCAGAGACTTATTTTTAAAGGAGAGGACTTTTAAAGGGATGTGTTCATGACAGGCCTTTAGCTCCACTATGCGATCATTAAGTATGCACTGAATGTCTACTAGTGTTCATGATGGGAAACTGAAGGTTAAGTTCAAAGATCTTGGGGTTAAACAATGCTGACTGAGTTCAGGCTCTACTATTTAGGGCTGTGACCATAGCTGTGATCAAGTTTCTATTTCCTCATCTGAGAAATAAGGATAATGACCATGCTAAACTCTTAGGTTTACTGTGAAGTTGAAGTGAAAGTACACGTGCCTGGTGTAGAGTAAGGGCTCGGCAAACTTGACCAATTAGTTATTCTCTGTCTCAGGCTCAGGATAAGACATTGTGTAAAGGCACAGAAAAACAAGAAGACTCAACCCTGAACCCCACGGAGCTTTCTCCCACCCTTCCGACGTTTCCTGCCTGTGAACAGGCATCAGAAAAGCAACAGCTCTCACTTTTACAAAGTAGTTAATTCATACAAACCTGGAATTTTCAAACAAATTTTGATCAACAACAACAAAGCCCATTACTTAACTCCTTGTGTATACATAATTTTTTAATGTACTGCTTTAGAATTCTCATGTTCAGGCTGGGCATAGTAGCTTAAGCCTGTAATCCCAACACTCTGGGAGGCCGAGGTGGGAAGATAGCTTGTGGCTGGGAGTTTGAGACCAGATTGCTCAACATAGTGAGACCCTGTCTCTACTATATCTATCTATCTATCTATCTATCTATCTATATATATATAGATGCAAGACTCCATCTTAAAAAAAAGAAAGAAAGAAAGAAAGAAATAGTATATATATATATATCCTGGTATGGTGGCATGTGCCTGTTGTCTCAGCTACTAGGGAGGCTAAGGTGGGAGGATCCCTTGAGCCAAGGAGGTTGAGGCTGCAATAATCCATGACTGCACCACTGCACTCCAGCTTGGGTGACAGAGTGAGACCCTGTTTTCAGAAAACAAACAAACCAAACAAGAATTCTCACAGTTTAATGAGGAAGAAATGCAAAGGAGAAAATCCATAATTAAATCCTAGAATTATTTTCCCTTTATTGTACACAATGAATAACTAACTGAAAAAAAGATTGTCTTTAAAAACATGGTAGAGTGAAAAAAAGGGATATATATTTTAGAATATATGTCTACAGCTTCCTCTGGAATTCCAACTTTGCTCAGGATACTTTTGTTACCGTTATAAAATAGAAAGGTACCAGCCTGGCCAACACAGTGAAACCCTGTCTCTACTGAAAATACAAAAAAATTAGCCAGGCGTGGTGGCGGGGGCCTGTAATCCCAGCTACTCAGGAGGCTGAGGCAGGAGAATTGCTTCAACCTGGGAGGCAGAGGTTGCAGTGAACCAAGATCATGCCATTGCACTCCAGCCTGGGTGACAGAGCTAGACTCAAGTCTCAAAAAATAATAAAAAATAAAATAATAAAATAAATAAAAAATAAAATAAAATAAAATAAAATAGAAAGGCAGTCCTGAGTGAAGCTGACAACCTCAAGACTGATTTGGTGAAGGTTGTTAGGTGACAATAATTATTAATAGCTCCATTTTGTGGACTAGAAAAACTAAACCAAACCAAAACCAAAAAAAAAAAAAAACCCTCAATTTTAATTTTAGAACTCAGAAAAGATGAACCACAGCATGAACTGTTAGACAAGGCAAAATAATTCAAAAGGGGCCTTCTTGGTATTTCAGAAAAGAGGAATTGAGATTTTTTTCAAAAGCTAAATTTAAGAAAAAGGCTGATTATAATAAAAGCTGCTTTTCTTCTTAAGAGATACCATTCAGAATTGATTACCTTCTTTCACATGATACAACATTAGATATGATTGACAAGCATGCCAAAGGCTTCATTCTTCTGGCTGATTATCAACTTTTCTTCCTGGGAGCCAATTTCAATGAGCTGTTATATTTTGAAGTGCTGTCACAGATTTATTGGAAGGAACTAGAAATGTTAGTTCCTTATGTCTGCAATTCCAGTAGGAATTCCATGTCTGAGTATTTTAAGTTTAATAATTTTAAAGAAATTTTTAGAACTGTATGGAGAAATGCAGCAGAATTACCACAATTAAATATTTATAGGAAAGCTATAGAACATCAGAACAGTGCTTCCTATAGTCAATCATATCTAACTGCCTGTTATTGTGAATTGATATATGTTGCTGCGAACAGTGAACTGAATACTAGACTAGCACATAAAAGTCAAATGTAATAGAGTTGTTAATATTTTTTTGAGCAGAAATTGAGTAAGTACTCCTTGTAGCATGAAAGGATAAATCTACCTCTTACAGTATCTATTTTCTGCTGAAGGGAAGGTGTGACCATTTATACAGTTAAAGTTAATCAGGCTGGGTGCAGTGGCTCACGCTTCTAATTCTAGCACTTTGGGAGGCTGAGGTGTGTGGATTGCTTGAGCCCAGGGGTTCAAGACCAGCCTGGGTAACACGGTGAAATCCCGTCTCTACAAAAAATACAAAAAAATTAGCTGAGTGTGGTGGTGTGCACCTGTAGCCCCAGCTACTCCAGAGGCTGGGTTGAGAGGATCACTTGAGCCTGGGAGGGCAAGGCTGAAGTGAGCTGTGACCGCCCCACTGTGCTCCAGACTGAGCAACAGAGCAAGACCCTGTCTTAAAAAATAAAGTTAATTAATCCTTCATGGGACAAATGAGTCTATAAAAACATCACAAACTAAGGATGTCTAACCTGCATAGAATGTCACTATCTTTCTAGGAGTAACACTTGAAAATTACTTAGGATGGTGTCTGGCACATGGTAGATGCTCAATAAATGTTAACTATATCATGATTTAGAAATGGTATTGGGGCCGGGCATGTTGGCTTACGCCTGTAATCTCAGCACTTTGGGAGGCTGAGGCCCTTGAGTTCAAGAGTTTCAAGAGTTTGACACCAGCCTGACCAACATGGTGAAACGCTGCCTCTACCAAAAATACAAAAATTTAGCTAGGTGTGGTGGTGGGTGCCTGTAGTCCCAGCTACTCGGGTCACTGAGGCATGGAATCACTTGAACCCAGAGGTGGAGATTGCAGTGAGCCAAGATCATGCCACTGCACTCCAGCCTGAGCAACAGAGCAAGACTCCATCTTAAAAAAAAAAAAAAGAAAGAAAGAAAGAAATAGTATTTGGTTGTGAGTTAGAAAGATCTAAAAATAAGTGGCTTAAAAATACATTAACTTTTTGCTCATGTACCATGGAGTCCAGAAGTAGGCTGTTCAAGGTTGGTAGTATATTGACTACTTTGGATATATTATATTGTCAAACTCTCAGAACACTTCTGTTAAAGTTTACATCCTCAGAACCACCTCATGCTCACAAGACGGCTGCCTGGAGTCTGTTTTTCATATACAGGCGCAAAGAAGAAAGAGAAAAGAAAGGTGGTTCTGCAAAGGGATGAATGCCAGCTGGATACACACACACACACACACACACACACACACACACACACACACACAGACAGAAAGGTTTCTAGAGCCCCACTCAACAGCTTTTGCCCAAATATCATTAACCTAAACTCAGTCACATGCCTTCCTTTTTAGGTAAGATGGAAATATTGTATTTTAGCTGAATGCATTGCTAAACATAATGAAATCAAATTTCTGTTGTTAAGAAATAAGGGAAAATTATACATTGGTGTTATGTGGGAAATTTACAGAAAAGAAAGACATAAGGGAAAATTGGATTTGAGGAGGGAATTAGAAATCTTTCCCATTGTTATTAATGAGATTATGTTTATTTGGAAGTTTACAAATAAACTAATCCTTTTTCAGGGGTTTGCTTCTCTGTGCGACTAAAATATTTTCCTTTCAGCAATGGGCTGGAGGAGCCAGCTTATACCCACCTGCAGGAACAAATTGAGAAATTCTCAAGAATTTTGTAAGTCAGTAATGAAACACAGCCATTATTTTAAAAATAAATACTATAAATACGGAATTAAATTATGTTAGAAACAAAGGATAGTAAATACTTAGAACAGCTCACTTCCTAATTTTTTACTACAATTTACTGTTATCTGTGCTGTTGACATGATGTACATCTATTGTATCTGTATGGTGAAAATATTATGTGATAGAAACCTATATAATGGTATCTATTCTCTCTACCCAACTCTGAATTCAGTGACATCACTTTGGTAGCTTAAAACTGGCCATATAGGGAATATTTACATCACAGAAGTTGACAAACACTAAAATGAGGGCCCTTTTCCCTGAAGAATAGGTTGTAAAAATCTACCAGCATGCTTCCACCTTCTAATATTTACAAATACATTTTTAATAGTTTGCTGTATTAATGGTGGCTAGTATAGAGATCAGAGTAGAGATAAATTTAACGTTTCACTAGCATAACCACATACAGAAGGTTAACCAGTGAGTACATTAAGAGGGAAGGAACTGTTTTTCTTCTATTCATGTCTTGCAGCAGCTCTCATGGGACCACCAGCACCACCAGCCAGATAGTTCAGCTCCGAGCTAGAGAAATGAATTTTTTGTGACTAACTCCTTGGGGAAATAGGAAAGGAGAAGAACTGCTACATGTTTTCCCCTAAGGACTAATAAATTTGTTTATGTCTCTTTGAGCTTAGAGCACTCATCAGAAAAGAAAAAGATACTTAAAAAAAAAAAACCCACAATTCTCCCTCATCGCCTCTTTCATTGCCACTCTTTGAAGCGTAAATAAATGAGGCATTTGGGGCAAATAAATATAATATTAAGCAGAAAATAAACGAGACAATATAGTGAGAATCATTTAAAAGAGTGATTTATAGCTCCTCTTCTGTATCTAGTATTTAAATTGAGCATATTAAATTAAAATTAATTTTATTTTTTCACCTGGAGTACTTTCTTTTTGTTATCTACAATTTTGTGTAAACCTTCTGCCCCACTCTCTGGAGTTTAAGATGGTGCCAGAGAGATTTATAGGAGAAAGTAGTTTAACAACATACTGCTTTGGTGAGGCTATGAGGAAGAAAGAGCTCTTCACTGCTGAGGGAAGCGTGAATTAGTATGACCTCTATGAAGAAAAATTTGGCAACATTTATCAAAACTGTAAATGCGTATAGCCTTTGACCCAGTAATTCTACTTTTGGAAATATACTCTCCAGAAGTACTTGTATATATATGAAATGATATAGGCTCAATATTATTCTTTGTAATATTTTTGCATAATAGCTAATGGTTTGAATAAATGTAAAATCCATCAATAGGAGTGGCTAAATAACCTAAGATTTATTTTTGCAGTGGAGTGTTACATGGCTGTAAAAAATAATAATAATCCTAGAAACTATATAGTGAAAAAAAACCCCAAGAGTTAGAACAGTATGTATATAATATACCTTCTGTGAAAAATAAGAGAAAATAAAAATCTATATTTATATCCTCTTGAACATGCATTACTCTGAAAAGATCCGTAGACTCTAAGAATAGAGATTTCTATGTAGAAAAGGAGGTTCTGGCTAGATAAGGGACAAGGTTGGAAGGAAGGGAACATTTTTTACTTTTAACTTTTATAGCTATTCACTTTTTGAGCCATGTGAATGTATTATGTACTTAAAAATACCTTAAAGCTTAAATACAGAGCTTGCAATACTTCAAGAGAAACTTCCCCTCCATCAACAGAGATGCTGTTTAGTGTGATTTAATAAGGAGTTCTAGCTATGAGATGGCTCACTCACTCAAAGATATACGAGAGGAGAGTTTAGTCATGTGCAGATTTAAGGGAATCAACATAAAAGAGTGAGACACTGAGGGATTAGCAAGAGCAGAATGCCAGAGGCACCACTAGTCTGGAAGGGAAAAGGAATGGAGCGGTCATGGAGATGCTGCAGAGACAACAGCTCTGAACAGAATGCAGCCACTGCCAGGAACAGTGAGGCAGTAAGGAGCAGAAAGAATCAATATCCCAACCTTTCTGTCCTCTCACCCCTGATCTCCAGCTAGTGACGCACAGAAGCCAGAGGATAAGGAAGCCTGGAGTGTCCTCTGGAGAGTGGTCATCTTCCTGGGGGACAAAGGAAGACAGAGAATACAGAGAATGGATCTGGGCAACAAATGAAAAATAACGAGTGCAGGATATTAGGATGGCAATTTGCATCCTGGATGTGTGCGTATGTCCACAAATATAGGTATGTGCTATACCAATTGGTTATATTGGGACCAATATTTACTTCGTCACAGTAGGCTAGGACAATTCACTCACATTCTGCCACTGCCAGCACCAAACTCAAATGTTTACACATTTGATTGCTTTAAAGCAATTGCCGAAGTAAGCATATTTTTTAGCCATTTAAACAGCCTACTTCGTATACCCCATGAAACTACACCAAATATCTACCAGTCAAAGATGAAATAAACCCTGGAGTTACAAAAGATGCCAAATCCCTGCTCCTCCTTGCAACTCTCTGACCCAGAGATTCTCCTCCTTGCTGCTGAATGACATCACCCTGACATGTAAGCCTCCTCTCTCATTCCCCTC
This sequence comes from Hylobates moloch, assembly GCF_009828535.3. Taxonomy (NCBI): domain Eukaryota; kingdom Metazoa; phylum Chordata; class Mammalia; order Primates; family Hylobatidae; genus Hylobates; species Hylobates moloch. Next base: position 67,826,492 of record NW_026652288.1, read on the forward strand.
TAGCTGAGGGTTCCCTTGTCCCCTTGACCTCCACCTCTCTGGGTAGTGGCCTCATCCAGTTGTTTCGGGCAAGTCTGCAGCCACCAAAAACTTCCCCTCTCTTACAACCTGTCCAAGTATTAATACAACTCAATAAAGGCCCTTATATACTACTGCCACCTCGTGGTCATGTTTTTTTCTTGATCAGTCGTCAAATCCTCTATCTTATAACTGCTCAATTCAATTGATCTAAGTGAGTAGCTGGTATTCAGATAGCTTTTCATAAATTATTCCATTTAGTTCTTAAGATAAGCCTGTAGATTAAGTTCTATTATTCCTACTCAAAAGCTAATTGGCTTATCCAAGGTCTGAAGGCCTAATCTAAACCCTTCCTCCATACCATATATAAGACTCTTATTCAATCCCCTGAACTCTCTCATTTTCCCTATCCCTCCATTGTTGTCTAGTGCACAATATTTATTATATTTTACAATATAATATTGGAAAGGGGGGCATTAGAGTGCTATTCTCGGAAGTTCATCCGATGGCCAGAGGTTAGCAGATTAATGAAAAAAAAAAAAGCAACCTAAAGACTTTTTGGATCTTCTGTTTTTAGTAAAGTTATATAACTAACTTTTTGAAAAATCTTCCACTCTAAAACTTTTTATATATGTTGGGTAAAATATGATAACCTTATTTTTAAATGCAAAGCTTGATTCATAAGGTGTAGAAGGACATCCCCACGGAATGAGAAACAAAGTAGGCTATCATAACACCTGACATCATCTCTGATGAGTATATCTTCAAATCTCTATGTCCCAATGCCTTGGCTTTTTGCAGCTCCACATAGGACAAGAAATGAGGTCTTAGTACACTCAAAAACGGAGATTTTGAACAGGGGATCCATATACACCTGAGAGCCATAAAAGGCCACATTCTCAAAGAATAATAGACTTGTAAAATCTGCTCCCCAGCAAAGAGAAACAATAAGGAAATCAATCACTCTTGGTGTATCCTCTGGGTTAAAACTAATCTTGGGGGTTGGGATTCATCTTTCACTTATCTGTAATGTCTAATAAACCCCAAACCAGACAATTAACTTTATGTGGTTCTAGACTGATAGTAACTCAGAACACCTGGTAGAAACAAAAGCAAATACTCTCTAAAGAGATGCCCAGTCATCAGAGACCTCATTGAATTCCCACTGATGAAGCTAGTCATTTAAGTAAATTCACAATCCAAATTACAAAGCATAGAAAGCATAAGGCCACAATGAGAAAGAGCCAGTAGAACCAAGAAAAATCTAAATTTGACCCTCAAGGGGTTTGGCTATTCAAATTATTGAATGTAGAATGACAAGCACACAAACATATATCCACAATTGTTGAATAAAAACTAATATAATGTGGTTTTAAGATTCTCAGAATGTTTTCTGAGCATGGCATTGCATTTCTTGATTTGTTACAGAATGGATAAGGATATTTTATGATTTAGTCTTCTGGTGAATAATTGGAATTTGCTTTTTTAAACACATAAGGGAGGGGTGAAAATGGAAAATGTTTATAAAACAAATGAAAGTCTTCTTTGAAACTAAAATTATAATAGTAACCCTTAGAAAAGAATTTACTAATTTGAGAAATAGTATCCTTAAACCTGGTCTCATGGCTTAACTAGCATTATTTTCTCTGTCTGTAAAATCAAAATTTTAGACCAGTCTATGGGTGAGAGATAAAATGCTTTTTCTCCTCTCTTATGTTTTATTTTGCAGGCTTGAAAAAGAAGGTTCTGCTATTTTTGAGAACTCTGCTATTTTTTCATAGTGGTAAGCTGATAAGTTTCTAAGTAAAACCATAAACCTAGATCTATCATGTTAATATGGAATCATTTCCCAGGTACATTGTTAAGTGAAAAACACTGAAGACACAGAGCAGTGTCTAAATGTCTTATTTGTGTAAAAAACATACATATTATGCTTATTTATATTTGAATAGAGTATTCTTGCAGGAATATGCAAAAAAATGATATTTGTTTGAGGGAAGTTGCTAGTGAATTTAGAGATCTGGAAAGGAGTAAAACTGACCATTTTAAACCTCACTTAATTGTTATTTCAATTTTAGAAACTTAGTTAATAGAAAATAGACAAATTCTCTCACTAACCAGCAGATACCTTCTTTAGTTAATGATTATGCATTATTTGCCATTCATTTAGGCAATGCAATATCTAACATGTATACTGTATTAAACAGCTTGACTATGTTTGCTTAGATCTAACTCCTGGCCCACAATTTTTTAGCTTTATGAAGTTGGTCAAGTTACTTGGCCTGTCACTGTCTCAGTTTTGTCTTCTATTTAATGGCCAAAATAACAAAATTGTTTTAAAAATTAAATAAGCTAATCCATATAAAGTGCTTTACACAGTACCTGACACATGGAAAAAACATAATGAATGTTAGCTCTAATTGTTATTTCAACCTTGCTGATAATTTTCCAGTTCCTAGATTTCAAACACATGCATGTACTTGAAATCTCAAAAATGGTCACTAATTAAAGTGGACAGAAAGTTTTAATACATTGTAGGACACTGTTATTTGACAATTATTACAGATTCACTTTCAAAACTTCTTTTGTCAGGCATATTTTGAAGATGACAGAACCAGACTGAAATATCAGAATAAGATCAATATTGTTGCCTTACATAAATGTTTGGTCCTCAGGCTATATACCATCTGATGAGCACCTGCACATAAACATTACATTTCACAGTTTGCCAAATATTTCATGAGTATTAGGAAGTGCACCCTGTAAACAAGAAAATAAAATATGCACTTGGTTTATGAAATCATATCGTTATTCCATTTGAAATAACAAGTGAATGAAATCCTTCAGTAATACCAGTTGAGAGAAAGCTTGGCTTCCAGATAATTCTAATTTATTATTTTACAAGGACAAATATGATTAATTATCAAACAGACAAAAATACCAGACTTCACAGAAGACCATAATTTCTTCCCAAGAGACTGATTTACATTTGAAGCCAAATTGTTACAGAATGTTCAGTTTATAAAGTATTTCTTCTGAGCCCAAGGAGCTGGGTGATTTTTAGCCACATGACAACCCTCTTCTCAGTGGAGAACATACTTTGACTTTCCTTGACTATTCAACAGAGCTAGCAATCTATGGATCAAATTTTATTCTAGGGTTTTTATTGTTGTTGTTTTACCATTTAGCGTTAGTTAAAAATTATTTCTTTTGCACATGGTAATGACATTTACCTTGCTTCAGGTGAGGCATGTTGATAAGCTCAGATGTATTTCCTATTATTACTTGAATACCTAGATAAATGTTTTAATAAACTAGATGTTTGTTAAATATCTCTCTACTAGTTTATTATTGCTACCTCACGAATTTCCACAAACAAACAACGCAAATTTATTATCTCACAGTTTTCTTGTACAGGAATCAAGGTATGGGATAACTGGGTCTTTCACCCAGGGTTTCACCAGATTAAAATCAAGGTTCGTGTTAGGCCTGCAATCTCATCTGAGATCCAGGGAAATTATCTTCCAAGCTCGCTGGTTATTGGCAGAATTCATTTACTTATGGTTGTAGGACTGAGGCCCTCAGCTCCTAAAGGCCTACCATTACCAGCCGTGAGGCTTTCTCCACAAGATGGTGGTTTGATTCTTCCAGGCCATCAGGGGAGCATCTGCTACTGCCTGGAATCTCTATCTCTGGTCTTTTACAACTGAGTTTTATTTAACTTAATCTAAACAAAGGACTGGCTACCCTGTGTATTCATAGATGCCACACATTCTCAAAGGGTGGGTGGGGATTGTACAGGGTTGTACAAGGAGAGTGGGAATTTCAGGGGTGATCTTCAAATCATGCCTGCCACACTGACTGTTTACTGGTTATTAAGAGGGTGAGAGGCAAAAAGGAATATATTTGACTTGAACTGTGATTGCACTGAAGCAAAATCTCAGTCTAAATTATGGTATACCCAGTGTTGTCACCCCCAAGTTTTCCTACAAAAAATTTGGTCTTTCAATGGTGGTAAAACATGGTTTTAAAATTGGATTTGCAAACTCAGAATTGAGGGGTGCCATGAATATACACAGGAGAGAAAATAAGGCTTATGGATTCTAGTATTATGCTTTTTTTTTTTTTTAAGGAGGAAAACATAGCTTGTTGTTGTATTAGGTCATTCTTGCATTGCTGTAAAGAAACACCTGAGACTGAGTAATTTACAAGAAAAGAGGTTTAATTGGCTCATGATTCTGCAGGATATACAAGTAGCATAGCACCAACATCTGCTTCTAGGGAGGCATCAGGAAACTTAAAATCATGTCAGAAGGCATAGGGGTAGCAAATGTCTCACATGGAGAGAGAGGGAACAAGAGAGAGACTGGAGGCAGGAAGTGCCATACACTTAACCAGACCTCACGAAAACTCACTCACTGTTGCAAGGACAGCACCAAGCCATGAGGGATCCACCCCCATGACCCAAACACCTCCCACTAGGCCCCACCTCCAACACCAGGGATCACCTTTCAACGTGAGATTTGGACAGGGACAAATATCCAAATTATATCAGTTGTCTGCATAAATTCTTTCATCAGGATGCAGATTAACAAATTATAACTGCGGATGAGCAATAATAAGATTCACCAGTTTTAGTGCCCATTATATGAGGTGCTCTACACACATTATTTCTTCCATTCTTTCCTATAAAAAAATTGAAGCTCAATTAATGTTAATAATGAATACATTCTAAAAAGTTAATAAATGCCAATTTCTTGCTCAATGTCCACAGCTAGTAAGTCTGAGCTAGGGTTTCAAATCTAGTTCCATTTGAATTGAAGTATATTCCCTAAGTGCTACACTGTTATTCAAAGTAGGAGACCCAGAAATGTCCATGCAGCTTATCCACAAACATTTATTAATGTTTAAATTAATTTTTAAATTATTTTAAAAATTAATTAAAAGTTAATTAAATTAATTTTATTAATTAATTAAATTAATAATTAATTAATAATTATTTAAATTAATTTTAAACTAATTAAAAATTTATTAAATTATTTTTAAATTAAATTAAATTAAATTAAAATTAATTTGCCACGCACTGTTCTAACCTCAAGAGATATAATGTGGAATAGATAGACACGAACTCTACCTTCCAGAATAAGGGTTCAAGTTTCTGTCAGTGTCTGAGATATAAAACTTTCTTGTATCAAATGACAAGTATACCTGTGTTATTAGTATTATTAATAATACTAATTAGTAATATTAGTAATACTGTTCTATATTGAATATAATCAATTTGCTTGGATTTCTGATATAGCCCCAATAAATTTAAATAGAAATTTTTTCTAACTATAATAGAACACTATGACATTTTTATTTGCTGTTACTATAATAAAGGGAGTAAGAAACCCTGTATGTGTGCATGTGTGTACTCGTGCTTTGGTTTCATTCACTGAAAAATTAGCATTAACCGTCACAGAATTGAAAACTAGTAAACATTGAATTATAATTTGGATTGTTCTTACGTAGTGTGTGTCTTTGGGTTTGAACAAGGTTATCCAGTTGCCAGAGCATGTACTCTGGACAGGAACAAAGAGGGGTACTCACTAAATATACAAATAAATAAATAAATAGAGAAGAGTGAGATCGATAGAGAGAGAACATGAGACATTGAGACGATTTAGCTTTAAAACATTTATCCAAAATTATGAAAGCAGAAAATCTAGAAATAAACCCAATCTTAATTATCTGTGCACATGCAAGTTTTATAGTCACATGCTGCATAATGAAGTTTTGGTCAATAATGGACCACATGTATGACAGTGGTCCAAATATTATAATATTGTGTTTTTACTATACCTTTTCTATGTTTAGATATGTTAAGATACACAAATACTATTGAGTTATGATTGGCTAAATTATTCGATACAGTAATATTTGGTACAGGTTTTTACCTTAGGAGCAACAGGCTATCCCATAGTGTGTAGGAAGCTACACTACTTAGGTTTGTGTAAGTATACTGTATGATGTTCACACAACAACAAAATTGTCTAAAGATACATTTCTCAGAACCTGTCCAATCATTAACTAATGCATGACTGTAACTATTTTTATTCTGAGTTATATGAAATGAGAAAATCAAATGTAACATAATGTTTTCAGTGATTTGGTTCTTCTAAAAACCTTAATCCAGTTGATTTTATTTTGAATCAACTATTTAACATCTTTGTTTTACTACAGAAAGAACTTTGAAATGAACTGAAGCACACACCATTTCAACGGTACATAAATAACATGTTAAACAACTGTGAATTACAGAGAGACAACTATTGCCACCTAATGTTGGCAGTGCAAACTGCAGTGGCTTCTTTAATAAACATCTGCAACTTTTACAGTACATTGGACTAAACAAAAATGGTATCAATTTAATATGCAAATTACACTAAAATAAAATAATGGCAATGATAAATATGGAAACATGTATTAATATTAGAAATGAATAAGAATTAGAAAAGAATTAGACATGAATAAGAATTAGAAATTCTTAATATTAGAAATACACTGTTATATAAGACATTATATAATAATAGGGCTTTTATGTTAATACCTGACATTAATAACAGTCTGATAAACTTTTTCATCATGCTATTTCTGTTATAATAAAAGCATAATATAAGAACAATTACTTTTTATGACTTCATCTATGTTTTTTAACTATACTAGAAAAATTACTAAATATGCAGGAATAACTGCTTTGCGTTTGCCAAGAAATAAAATCTAAATATTTGATAGTGTCTTTGTAATCATTTTGTGTTCAGGTGTTTAAATATTTCATAACTTTCCTTTTTCTCTTGAGAAGTATATTTTAAACGTTTAGTTAAAACATATATATGTGTGTTTGTATATATATAATGTTTATTATATGATTTAAGATGAATTACTGTAATGTCAAAGTTAGATCAGTCAGTCAGTACAATCACCTAATGGGGATATGACAGTTCCTGAAGAGTCAGCAGAGATATGTCCTGCCTAATGAGATTTGTAGGTTGCTCAGATTACTGCATTGTCATATCGCCCACAATTCCACTGTGTATGAATTTCAAGTCACTGTTTCTCCAGTTAAAGTGAGTTTCTCTTTAAGTTGACTATGTTATGTCTTCCATCATGTGTTTGTGTTCGTTGTGCCTTGTTGATATCAGTGCTCTTTGGAAGGGGCACATGGGACAGAGGATTCTGATGAGTGATCAGTGGGCAAAAGCTAGTCCTGACTATGAGGTATGGTGGGATAGGGCAAGAGGGGATGTGCCTAGTGTGAGGCCTCTTTCACTCTGGCACTGAATTTCTAAGGGAACTCAGTGAAAGAGGAAATTTTGAGGGCAATATTGAAGGCCTAGGGAAACCTTTTGCCTTCTAAACTATGTTAGAGGTAGAAGTCTGGGATTTAGAGTCAGAAGACCTCTATGTATTTGTTCTATAACCTCTATGTATTGGTTCTACAACCCTTACTAAATCATCAATTAATTTTTCAAGCCTTGGTTTAGTATTTATTTATTTATAAAATGGACATGAAAATACTTGTCTAAAACATGCACGATTGCTTGCTCACGTGATAGCTAAACCTTCCCCTAAATTGCTACAAGCTAGTGTATAATTAGACCGTATATTGCTATAATATGTCTCAGCTAATCATATCCCACTGGCTTTGATGAAGCCATAGTTGGGCAATTTTATGGTGTGGAGAGAAAGATACTAATTTTTTAAGGCACTCCATTCTTAGTTTCAAATCTTTTAAACCAAGAATATATCTGTAAGAGAAACCATTAGTATCCACCAAATACCCATTATCTGCTTTCTGTTTCCTACTTGCTTTTAGTTAGGGTGTGTCCACGTGACTAGTTTTCCAGTAAATGGACTATACGAAGAAGTGACATGTGTTCTTTCAGATGAAGAAAATTAAGAACCAGTGCATGTGTTCTTTCAGATGAAGAAAATTAAGAACCAGTGTGGTTCTGACATTTTTCTCCTCCCCTGCCACAGGGATTTTGTGTATTCCAGATGATATATTAAGGCCAATATAATATAGCATAATGTAGTTTAATACAGTATAATATAATGTCATTATATAATATACAAAATTAAATAGTCAATAATATATCATATAGAATATATTTTATAATACTACATATTTATAATGTTTATAATATTAATTGTATATATTTTATGTTATATGCAGTTACACATAATGTAATATATAATCATGTTATGTAATAGCCAAATAAGAAGACTGACTGATTCACATTGAACCATGATTGTGACATAAGAAAGGAATAAATCTTTATTGTAAATCCCTAAGAATTTGGATTTTTTTTCGACAGTCTTAATTACTATGACTAGTGTAATACTTTAGAGTCAGAACAAACAATTTGGCAAATATTTCATAATCTTTTGTCTGTTTGCTGATGAATGGAAGCCATATTAGAATGTGGGAAATTATATTTTATTAGAGGAAGTTAACAGGTAGGAGAGATTTATCCTTGCTTAGAGAAAACAATATTCTAATGAGGCCAATTATCATAATGTAAGTGGAGTATTTGTTCTGGAAGTCACGAACTTTCCATGTCTTAATGATATCTGGGCTTAAAAACTCATTTTTTTAATAGATACTAGTTCACAATGTTTTCATCTCTAGGTCCAAAGGAAAATATTTTGGCAGATATAAGAGTGGGCTGAGGGACTGGACATCCAGAATTATGCCAGCTAGTTGGGGTTGGGTGCAGGGGCTACTCAAGAAAAGGAATATTGTCATCAAGACTTTGAGTTCTCTGGCACATATAGTCAGAATCTTTTCCTTCTTTTCTGAGTTGGTTTCCTATCAAGTTAAACAGAATTTTTTTCTGCACTTATATTTTCTCTACCAGGCTCAGATTATCTATTTGAATCTAGATACATTTTGATAATCTTTGATGATTTTTATTCTATATACCCATGCTGTTAATTATGCTGGTGCACCTGAACAAAACAATTTCTCATTTCAGATAGAGGTACTTGTTTTTCTGTGGGCAATTTTGCATGTGTGGGAAAGAAATGTGTTACACTGAAGAAAAATATTCCCATTATTTATACTCGGGTTATGGATGTTGGTGCCCAGAAAAGTGTAGGTCTTATATACATTTGTTGTGTAGGTGAATGTATGAATAAATGAATGGATGGATGGATAAAAGAGTGAATGAATAAATCCTGAATGGGAACACATGAAATCAATCAGGGAAATTTTCATGAATTCATTGTAAGGCACATAGTCATGGACTACAATATATTTAATCATGTCTTGTTTATTGAAATTATTAGGATAAATATAACTGACAAGATAGATTTTTAAATGTAAATCTTTTATTTTTCTATTCAATTTATTTTTATGTATTTAATTTGCTTTATGCTGTTGCAAAGGGAATATTACCTTCTATTTCATCCTCTAACTTGTTGCTACTTGTTTACAGGAAGACTTTTGTACTTTCTTAATTGATTCTATAGGCAACCAAACAGGCATATCTCAGAGATATTGTGGGTTTGGCTCTAGACCCCTGCAATAAAATGAGTCACATGAATATTTTGGCTTCCCAGTGTACATAAAAGTATGTTTATAGTATACTGTCACCTATTAAGTGTGCAATAGCGTTGTGTATAAAACACAATGCATATAGCTTGATTTAAAAATACATTATTGCTAAAAAATGCTAGCAATCATCTAAGCCTTCAGCAAGTCGTCATCATCTTCTGCTGGTGAAAGTTCTTGTTCCATGTCGGATGGCTGATGACTGATCAGGGTGGTTACTGAAAGTTGAGGTGGCTGAGGCAACTTCTTCTTTTTTTTTTTTTTTTCTTGAGACGGAGTCTCGCTCTGTCGCCCAGGCTGGAGTGCAGTGGCGTGATCTCGGCTCACTGCAAGCTCCACCTTCCGGGTTCACGCCATTCTCCTGCCTCAGCCTCCCGAGTAGCTGGGACTACAGGCGCCTGCCACCACGCCCGGCTAATTTTTTGTATTTTGTATAGCAGAGATGGGGTTTCACCGTGTTAGCCAGGATGGTCTTGATCTGCTGACCTCGTGATCCGCCTGCATCAGCCTCCCAAAGTGCTGGGATTACAGGCATAAGCCACCGTGGCCGGCCAGCAACTTCTTAAAATAAGACAATAAAGTTTGCCACATAGATTGACTCTTCCTTTCATGAAATATTTCTCTGTAGCATGTGAGGCTGTTTGACAGCACTTTACCTACAGCAGAACTTCTTTCAAAATTGAAGTCAGTCCTCTCAAACTCTGCTGCTGCTTTACCAACTATGTTTATGGAATACTCTAAATCCTGTATTGTCATTTCAACAGTGTTCACAACATTTTCACCAAGAGTAGATTCCATCGCAATAAAACACTTTTTTTGTTCATCCATAAGAAACAACTCTTTATTAGTTAGTTCTATCATGAGAATGCAGCAATTCAGTCACATTTTCAGGCTCCACTTTAAATTGTAGTTCTCTTTTCTATTAATATTTTCACCACACCTGCAGTTACTCCCTCCCTTAAAGGCTCAAACCCTTCAAAGTTATCCATAGGGGTTGAAATCAATTTCTTCCAAACTGCTGTTAAAGTTGATATTTTGACCTCCTTCCATGAACCACAAATGTTCTAAATGGCAGTTAGAATGGTGAATTCTTTCCAGAATGTTTTTAATTTAATTTGCCCAGATCCATCAGAGGAATCACTATGAATGGCAATGGTAGCTTCACAGATTGCATATCTTAAATAATAAGAATTGAAAGTTAAAATTACTTTTTGATCCATGGGCTGCAGAATAGATGTTGTGTTAGCAGGCATGAAAACAACATTAATCTCCTTGTGCATCTCTATCAGAGCTTTTGGAAGATTAGATGCATTGCTATTGAGCAGTAGTCTTTTGAAAGGAATCTTTTTTCTGAGTAGCAGGTCTCAATAGCGGGTTTAAAACATTCAGTAAACCATACTGTAAGAAGATGTGCTGTCACTCAAATTTTGTTGTTCCATTTATAGTGCATAGGCAGAGTTGATTTGCATAATTATTAAGGGTCCTAGGATTTTCAGAATAGTCAGTGAGCACTGGCCTTAACTTCAACTCACCAGTTGCATTTTCCTATAACAAGAGAGTCCGCCAGTCTACTTAATCTACAGTGAAAATTTGCTGTGTAGTGTAGTCACCTTCGTAGATGATTTTAGCTTGATCTTCTGGAAAATTTGCTACAGTTGCTCCATCAGCACTTGCTGCTTCATCTTGCTCTTTTATGCTTTGAAGATGGCTTCTTTCCCTAAAAACCTCGTGAACTAACCTCTGCTAGCATCACTTTCTTCTGCAGTTTCCTTACCACTCACAGTCTTGATAGAATTCAAGAGAGTTATGGCCTTGTTCTGGATTAGATTTTGGGAACATCACGGCTGGTTTAATCTTCCATACAGACAACTCAAATTTTCTCCATATCATCAATAATACTGTTTTACCCTCTTATTATTTATGTGCTACTGGAGTTGCATTTTTTTTTTTTTTTTTTGTGACAGAGTCTCACTACATCGCCCAGGCTTGAGTGCAATGGTGCTATCTTGGCTCACTGCAACCTCCAACTCCTGGGATCAAGTGATTCTCTTGCCTAAGCCTCCCGAGTAGCTGGGATTACACGTGCCCGCCACCATGCCTGGCTAATTTTTGTATTTTTAGTAGAGACAGGGTTTCACCATGTTGGACCAGGCTAATCTTGAACTCCTGGCCTCAGATTATCCACCCACCTCGGTCTCTAAAAGTCCTGGGATTACAGCGTGAGCCACCGTGCCCAGCCTGGATTTGCACTTTTAATTTCCTTCAAGAACTTTTTATTTTATTTTCACAACTTGACTAATTGTTTGATGCAAGAGGTCTAATTTTTGGCAGATCTCAGCTTTCAACATGCCTTCCTCACTAAACATTTCTAGTTTTTTATTTAAAGAGACAGATGTGTGAATCTTTCTTTCACTTGAACACTGAGAGGCCATTGTAGGGTTATTACTTGGCCTAATTACAATATTATTGTGTCTTAGGGAGTAGGAATGCTGAGGAGAGGAAGAGAGATGGGGGAATGGCCAAGTGGTGGAGCAGTCAGAACACACACAACATTTATCAGTTAATTTCACTCTCTTGTGTGGATGCAGTTTGTAGCATCCCAAAACAATTACAATAGTAATATCAAAGATCACAGATCACCATAACAGTTATAATAATGATATAAAAATTTGAAACAATGTGTGAATTACAAAAAAATGTGACACAGAAACATAAAGTGAGCACATGCTGTTGAAAAAATTGTGCCAATAGACTTGCTTGGTGCAGGATTGCCACCGACCTTCAATTTGTAAAAAATGCATTCTCTGCAAAATGCAACAAATGAAGTGCAATAAAATGAGGTAAATCTGTAATGGAATATTTAGGCTATTTGTAATATTCTAAAATCTAAATTATTTTGTCTTGAATTTTCAACTATATGATTAAGTGTACTACAAAAATGAAAAAAAATCTCAAATTTTCAATTTTTCTGACTCTAATCTTTCAATTATATAATTGTGTTGGTTGATATCAATAGGGTAAAATTTGAAAATAGCTGTGATAGTGTTTTTTTCTTTTTTCTAAGACAGCAGAACAGAGGCTTTGTTATTATGCTTCGCCCACTTGGAAATACAAAATAATATGAAAAGATTCACATTGCTACCTTTTTAAAATTTCTATTTAAAGTTCAAGGGTACATGTGTAGGCTTGTTACGTAGGTAAACTTGTGTCATGGTTTTGTTGTACAGATTATTTCGTCACCCAAGTATTAAGCCTAGTGCCCACTAATTACTTTTCTGGATCCTCTTCCTCCTCCCACCGTCCACCCTCTGATAGGCCCCAGTATCTGTTGTTCTTGTGTATGTGTCCATGTGTTCTCATCATTTAGCTCCCACTTACAACTGAAAACATGCAGTATTTGGTTTTCTGTTCTTGCATTAGTTTGCTAAGGATAATTGCCTCCAGCCTCATCCATGTTTCTGCAAAGGACATGATTCCATGGTCCATATATACCACATTTACTTTATCCAATTCACCATTGATGGACAATTAGGTTGATTTTCCATTTCTTTGCTATCGTGAATAGTGCTTCAATGAACATATGTGTGCATGTGTCTTTATAACAGAATAATTTATATTCCTTTGGGTATATACCCAGTAATTAGATTGCTAGGTTGAAGGTATTTCTATTTTTAGGTCTTTTAGGAATTACCACACTGTCTTCCACAATGGTTGAACTAATTTACACTCCACCAACACTGTATAACTCTTCCTTTTTCTCTGCAATTTCACCAGCATTTGTTATTTTTTGACTTTCTAATAATTGCCATTCTGATTGGTGTGAGATGGTATCTCATTGTGGTTTTGATTTGCATTTCTCTAATGATCAGTGATGCTGAGCTTTCTTTTATATGATTGTTGGCCACATATATGCCTTCTTTTGAAAAGTGTCTGTTCATGTCATTTACCCATTTTTTAATCAGGTTCATTTTCTTTCTTGTAAATTTCTTTAAGTTCCCTATAGATGCTGGATATTAGACCTTTGTCAGATGCATAGTTTGCAAAAATTTTCTCCCCTTCTGTAGGTTGTCTATTTAATTTGTCAATAGTTTCCTTTGCTGTGCAGAAACTCTTTAATTAGATCTCATTTGTCATTTTTTTTGCTTTTGTTGCAATTGCTTTTTGTGTCTTTGTCATGAAATCTTTGCCAGTTCTTATGTTCAGAATGATATTGCCTGGGTTGTCTTCCAGTGTTTTTATCCTTTTGGGTTTTATATTTAAGTCTTTAATCCACTTTGAGTTAATTTTTGTATATGGTATAAGGAAGGGGCCCTGTTTCAATCTTCTGCATATGGCTAACCAGTTATCCCAGTACCATTTATTGAATAAAGAATCCTTCCTTCTTTGCTTTTTTTTTATCAGGTTTATCAAAGATCAGATAGTTGTAGGTGTGTGGCCTTATTTCTGGGTTCTCTATTCTGTTTTATTAGTCTATGTTTCTGTTTTTGTGCCAGTATCCTGCTGTTTTGGTTACTGTATCCCTGTAGTATAGTTTGAAGTTGGGTAGCATGAGTCCTCCAGCTTTGTTCCTTTTGCTTAGGATTGCCTTGGCTATTTTGTGATCATTTTGGTTCCCTGTGAATTTTAAAATAGTTTTTTCTAGTTCTGTAAAGAATGTCAATGGTAGTTTAATAGGAACAACCTTGAATCTATAGGTTGCTTTGGACAGTATGGCCATAATGATATTGATTCTTCCTATCCATTAGCATGAAATGTTTTTCCATTTGTTTGTGTCATCTCTGATTTATTTGAGCAGAATTTCGTAGTTCTCCTTGTAGAGATCTTTCACCTCCCTGGTTAGCTGTATTCCTAGGTATTTTATTCTTTTTGTGGCAGTTGTGCATGAAATTGCCTTTCTGATTTGGCACTTGGCTTGGCTGTTTGTTGCTGGTTGTTAGGAATACTAGTGATTTTTTGTACATTGATTTTGTATCCTGAAACTTTGCTGAACTTGTTTATCAGCTGGAGGAGGAGCTTTTGGGCTGAGACTATGGAGTTTTCTAGGTATAGGATCATGTCGTCTGCAGACAGAGATAGTTAACTTCCTCCCTTCCAATTTGGATGCCATTTATTTCCTTCTCTTGCCTCATTGCCCTGGCCAGGACTTCCAATACTATGTTGAACAGGAGTGCTGAGAGAGGACATTCTTGCCTTGTGCCAGTTTTCAAGGGGAATGGTTTTAGCTTTTGCCCATTTAGTATGATGTTGGCTGTGGGTTCTTTATAGATGGCTCTTATTATTTTGAGATATGTTCCTTCAACACCTAGTTTATTGAAAGTTTTTAACACGAAAGGGTGTTGAATATGATCAAAAGCCTTTTCTGTATCTATTGAGATAATCATGTGGCTTTTGTCTTTAGTGTGATTAATTACACATTTATTGATTTGCATATGTTGAACCAACCTTGCATCCCAGGGATAAAGCCTACTTGATTGTGGTGGGTAAACTTTTTGATGTGTGGCTGGATTCGATTTGCAAGTATTTTTTGAGAATTTTTGCATTGATGTTCACCAAAGATATTGGCCTGAAGCTTTCTTTTTATGTTGTGTCTTTGCCAGGTTTTGGTATCAGGATGATACTGGCCTCATAGAATGAGTGAGGGAGGAGTCCCTCTTCCTCAATATTTTTGGAATAGTTTCAGCAGGAATGGTATCAGCTCTTCTTTGTACATCTGGTAGAATTCAGCTATGAATCCATCTGGTTCTGGGCCTTTTTTGGTTGGTAGGCTAGTTACTACTGATCAATTTCAGAGCTCATTATTGGTCTGCTCAGGGATTCAGCTTCTTCCTTGTTCAGTCTTGGGAGAATGCATGTGTCCAGGAATTTATCCATTTCTTCTAGAGTTTCTAGTTTATGTGCATAGAGGTGTTCATGATATTTCCCAATGGTTGTGTTTCTGTGGGGTGACTGGTAATACCTTACTTGTCATTTTTGACAGTGTTTATTTGAATCTTCTCTCTGTTCTTCTTTATTAGCCTAGCTAGCAGTCTATGTATTTTACTATTTTTTCAAAGAAACAGCTTCTGATTTGTTGATTTTTTTGCAAGATTTGAAAAGTTTATTATATGTAAGATATATGTTTGTGGATAAGAAAGCCTCTAAAAACAAAGGAAAATGGAACTTTAAAAAAGTCAGGTTTTACATTTTTACAACTCATTAATAAGATACCAAATTCAAGAGAGATTATAGTTACATTGTTAAATGTAATCTTCTTTGAATGAAAGCTAATAATGACTTAAACTGATGAATTACAAATGCATTTATTTATTGGTGATTAGAAATAATACTTAAGAACTTAAGCGGCTTGAGTAGCAGTTTAAGCTACACAGAGCAAAGAAAATTCTTGTGTGTATATATATATGTATATAAATTTATATATATATTTAATTCCAGTAACATTTTCTTAAATTCCTGTTAAAAATATAATCAATATTAAAGTCAGCAAAATGCCTTTGACTGATACCTGCATTATTTTACCACTTAACCTAGTTACACAGTGATTTTTTTTTCCTGTCATATGTAACTGACAACTAGCTTTAAGATAAATGAAGTGATAACTGTTATTGCAGCATCTTGTGGAAAATATTCAAACTACATTTAAAATGCTTTTGTAAAATGGAAAAATCTATTTTTCTACAAGAAATTGTATATGTAAAACTATGGGTTGACTATGGTAATAGTAACTAAACTATATCTAACCCTGAAGGTAGAAAAATCTCTGAAAAGAAATACACAGCCTAGTTATAATATGGATTCATTGATCTTTTAAATAGTTTTTCGTGTTCAGTCTCCTTCAGTTCAGCTCTGATTTTGGTTATTTCTTTTTATCTGCTAGCTTTGGAGTTGATTTGTTCTTGTTTCTCTAAATTCTTTCAGTTGCAATTTTACATTGTTAGTTTGAGATCTTTCTAACTTTTTAATGTGGGCATTATTGCTATGAATTTCCCTCTGAACACTTCCTTAACTGTGTCCCAGAGATTCTGGTATGCCTTATCTTTGTTCTCATTAGTTTCAGAGAACTTCTTGACTTCTGTCTTAATTCCGTTATTTATCTAACAGTCACTCAAGAGGAGGTTATTCAATTTCCATGTAATTGTATGGTTTTGAGTGAATTCATTGTGCTGTGGCCCATGAGACTGTCTGTTATATTTCAGTTATTTTGTATTTTCTGAGGAGTGTTTTGCTTCTGATTATGTGATACATGAAAAACCATTCAAAAGATCAATGAATCCATATTATAACTAGGCTGCGTATTTCTTTTCAGGGATGTATTTTAGGATATGTGCCATGTGGCAATGGGAAAATGTATATTCTATTGTTTTTGGGTGGTGAGTACTGTAGATGTCTATCAGGTCCACTTGATCCAGTGCTGAGTTTAGGTACTGAATATCTTTACTAATTTTCTGTCTTGATAATCTATCTAATATTGTCAGTGGAATGTTAAATTCTCCCACTACCATTATGTGGGAGTCTAAATATCTTTGAAGGTCTCTAAGAACTTTCTTTATGAATTTGGGTGCTCCTGTGTTGGGTGAATATATATTTATGATAGATCATCTTGTTGAATTGAACCCTTTACCATTATGTAATGCCCTTTGCCTTATTTGATCTTTGTTGGTTTAAAGTCTATTTTGTCTGAAACTAGGATTGCAACCCCTGATTTTTTTCTATTATCCATTTGCTTGGTAGATTTTTATCCATCCCTTTATTTTGAGCCTATGTGAGATGAATCTCTCAAAGACAGCATACCATTGGGTCTTCATTATCCAATTTTGCACTCTGTGTCTTTTAGTTAGATCATTTAGCCCATTTACATTCAAGGTTAGTATTGATATGTGTGAATTTGATCCTGTCATCATGATGTTAGCTGGCTATTTTGCAGACTTGTATATGTGGTTGCTTCATAGTGTCACTGGTCTGTGAATTTCAGTGTGTTATGGTAGTGGCTGGTACATCTTTTCCTTCCACGTTTAGTGCTTCTTTCAGGAGCTCTTGTAAGGCAGGTGAGGTGGTAGTGAATTCCCTTAGTATTTGCTTGTCTGAAAAGGATCTTATTTTTCCTTATTTATGAAGCTCAGTTTGGCCAGAAATGAAATTCTGGGTTGCAATTTCTTTTCCTTAAGAATGTTGAATATTGGCCCTCAATCTCTTCTGGCTGGTAGGGTTTCTGCTAAGTGGTTCACTTGTTAGTCTAATGGGCTTCCCTTGGTAGATAACCTAACCCTTCTCTCTAGCTGCTTTTAACATTTTTTTCTTTCATTTCAATCTTGGAGAATCTGATGATTATGTGTCTTGGGGATGATCTTCTTGTGAAGCATCTTACTGAGGTTGTTGGCATTTCCTGAATTTGAATGTTGGCCTCGCTAGCTAGGTTGGGGAAGTTCTCAGGGATGCTATCCTGAAATACGTTTTCCAAATTGGTTCCATTCTCATCTCTTTCAGGGACAAAAATGAGTCACAGATTTTGTCTCTTTCCATAATCCCATATTGCTTGGAGGTTTTGTCCAGTCCTCCTCATTTTTTCCTCTATTCTTATCCGACTGTCTTATTTCAGAAAGCCAAGCTTCAAGCTCTGAGATTCTTTCCTCTGCTTGATCTATTCTGCTGTCAATAATTATGACTTCATTATGAAACTCTTGTAGTGTGTTTTTAAGCTCTATCAGGTCACTTATGTTCTTTCCTATACGGCCATCTTGTCTCTCAGTTCCTGCATTGTTTTATGATTTTTAGCTTTGTTGGACTGGGTATCAACATTGGGTACTCTGGCATCTCAATGATCTTCATTCCTATCCATCTTTTGAATTCTATTTCTGTCATTTCAGCCATCTCAGCCCTGTTCAGAACCTTTGCTGGAGAGGTGATACAGTCATTTGGAGGAAAGGAGGCACTGTGGCCTTTTGAATTGTCAGGGTGCTTGTGCTGATTCCTTCTCATCTTTGTGGGCTTAGCTGCCTTCAATCTTTGAGGTTGCTGACCTTAGGATTTTTATTCTTTTATCCTATTTGATGACCTTCAGAGTCTAATTGTGGTATAAGGTAGATTCAGCCAACTGACTTCATTTCTGGGAGATTTTAGTGGGGCAACACTCAGCTCCCAAATCCTAGACTGCATGCTGTAGCTCCAGGGGACTTGTAACGGGCCCTGATTTTGTTCTCTGGCTTCTTGAGGTTGGGAATCCACAGTGTTGGGGGTGGCTAAGTGCTCCCAGACCACTGGTTCTTATACTCTGATGGGTGGTATCAGCCAAAGCATTTCATAGTGTGGTGACAGTGGGATCCATCCTTGTAGTGGCAGCTGTAGCAGAGTGCTTGTGGGTACTGGGGTACCTGCCTCCCTGCAGGCGTTCACCACAGTGGTGGAGGCAATGCACCTGATGGGGATGGGCTGCTGGCAACTGTGCATGGTCATTCTGGAGATGGTGGTGGCTTGGGGGTAAGGTGCTGGCAGGCACAGGTCTGGGTGTCTTCTCTGTGCCCCACAAGCAGGAGTGGTTGCTCAGGATAGGGGGGGAATCTGCTGTTCTCTGCACAGTGTTAGTGCAAGGGTGGGGCACCGGTGGGAGCGATGCTGGCTGGCTCAGTGCATGCCAAGACTATATCTGCAATGGCAGTTGGCAAGTCGGAGGGGGAATAGGGGCAGATTGCACTCCTGTGCTCTGGCAAGGCAAGGAAAGCAAAACCTGCTTTCACAAACACATGTCAGCAAAGCAATATGGGGAGTTCTATGGGCCCAAGGGAAGCTGCAGTATAGGGAGGGAACATGGGGACTGGTGAGTGGCTGTAGGGGCCCACAAGCTAAAGCTCTCAGCAGGTCAGTCATGGTCGGCCAGTGCAGAAGCAATGGTGCAGGCCCCCAGGGCACCTGAGACTCCCCTGCAAGAGGTATGGCGAGGCTGTCCCCCACTCCCACGAAAGGCCAACAGCCCCAGGGGTGCTCAGGTTGGACTACCCCTGTCTGATGGACAAGACTGCTCTCCAGAGCAGTCAGACAATTCCCCTAGGGCTAAAGTCTCCTTTGGGAGCAAGTTGAGCCTAGAGAGACGGCCATCCTTGAGCATGCCCCTCTATAGATGCTCCCACACAAAATCCTCTGGGCTCCACATCATTTGGCTTGCTGCCCCTACCGCTTCTCCAAGCAGCTCTTCCTGACAACTTGAGTATCTGTGGTGGTCGAGGGATTTCCTCCTGCAGGGGTTTCAGAGGCCCATGGCAAGAGTTTAAGTTGCTCCTTGCCAGTTCAACTTACTTGTTCCCCTGGAGCTGTTGTGGGTCAGAAACAAGTCCTGGTGTGTGGTAGCCCCATGCAGAGTTCCCAGCTTTTTCTCACTTCAGCACAGCTTCTGTGTCTTCCCTCCAACCACTCTCAGTGCCTTTCTTCTGAAGATCTGTTAGGAGCGTGCCAGTCATCTCGATCCCTCCGTGAGAGTTGTTTCACCTGGCTCCATCTAGTCAGCCATCTTGCCCTCCCTGACCTACATTGTGAACTTTTATCCTAGAAAAACCATAGCAGTTCAACAAGAAAGGGAAAGAAAACTTCAGATACTGAGAAAAAGAAAGCAGGCAGCAGCTCATCTGGTGGGGTCTAGCAGAAAATTGTGAATGAATCATCAATGCATGATACGGGGAGTAATTGTCTCTGTGATACACATTCTCACTGAAGAGCCAGGAAATCCAGGCCACAGGGGAGCTCCCTGACCCTTTTACACACTGTATCTGACTTGGAGAGCAGTCAGGAGACTGTGAAAAGGAACAGCACTGGGAACTATCCTACGCATGCTCCCAGACCTAGGCACTGATAGAAGGATGCCATTTCTGATCCTAGCTCACATGGGAACCTACCAACTAGCAGAGGTAGACATCACTTGTTATGAGGGTCTTAGGCCAGGGATTTGCAATCTGGTCTTGAGAAGGGGAGGAAACTCCATATCCAGAAATGAGGGCTGATTGTGGCATGGGTTCCAGCCTTGGGCACTGAAGTTTCTTGCTCCGCTCTAATGAGACTGGACTGGGAAGGGTTTACCCTGAGAGGTGTGGTTTTGACCTGGCTGTGTGTTTTGTGGCCTGGTGTGGATTCATGATCTGAAGGCTTTATGTTACTTGGCTAACTACCTCAACTTGCTGCCAGTGTCAAGTCATGGGACAGAGACTTGCCAGGCTAGAGGCATGAGAATAAAGTGGGTCCTACTACCACTTGCTAGGCTGTAGAGCTCTAGCTTCCCTCTTTCCCTGTGCTAGGTCTTTGGCATGACAGCAGTTGTTCCACTTCTTGCCAGGGCATTTTTTTCAGGGACCATGGACTGTCCCCATCTGCTATTGGAGCTGGGGCTTGCATCCACCACCAGGGGACCCAAATGCAGGCTTGCCTGGCCCAGCCCTGCCTAGGTTCTCTCCCCCACCCCCTTGAGAGGCAGAGCACAGGACCAGGACTACTGAGTGTTCTAGGGCCCAATCCATTGCCTGGGACATCAGAGTACTTCTCACTAACAAAGGTCAAGTATAAACCCTGCTGTCATTACTGCAGTTGACTGTCACTTGTAAGCACCGCCTACTGGCCTGGAGGTTGATCTGCATGGCCCATTACACCATCTGCTAACACAAGTGCACAGTGCTCAAGAAGGAGACAAGCTTCATGCGACCTCTGCTACCACCATCGCCCATGCCATTCTTGCTATTCAGGAGACCTTGAGTACACCAACCTCCCCAGTACCTCAATACTACAACTGGCATTTGAGAAAGATATCACACTAAGGCTATTTATATCCAAGGAAATCATACAAAGCCTATACTACTGAATATAAACAGAAGTAATGCCATATGGCCCAACTTAACATACATCACAATCACACCTTCAAGAAAAAATGTCCCACACCAATGAAAGTAAATTCAAAAATAAGAAGAAGAGAGTGATTCTCCAGATGCCAAAAAATCAGCATAATAATATTGGAAATATGAATAAGCAGGATGCTATGACATCCCCAAGAGAACACAGTAACTCTGTAACAATGGGTCTTATCTAAAATAAACATTTTAAAATGCCAGATAAATTAAAATATTGATTTTAAAGAAGCTCGATGAGATGCAGAGAAATCTGAAAACCAATAAAAAGAAATCTGAAAACCAATGAAAAGAAATCAGAAAGGCAATTCAGTACATGATCAAGAAATTGACCAAGGAGACTGATTAAAAAAAAAAAAAAACCAAACAAACAAACCTGGAACTCCTGCTCATGGAAATTAAAAATTAATAGAAAGGATTACAAAATACAGTTGAAAGCTTCAACAATAAACTAAACCAAGCAGAAGAGAGAATCTCACAACTGGAACATAGATCTTTTGAATTGATCCAGTCAGACAAAAATAAAGAGAAAAGAATACAAAAGAATGAACAAAGCCTTCGAGAAGTATAGAAGTACATAAGCAACCAAACTTACAATTCACTGGTATTCTCAAGGGAGAAGAAAAAGCAACAAATTTGGAAAACCTATTTAAGGAAATAATTGATGAAAATGCCCCTAGTTGGTTTTTTTGTTTGTTTGTTTTTGTTTGTTTGGTTTTCTGTTTTTTTGCAACAGGGTCTCACTCTGTTCCCCATAATGGAGTGCAATGGCATGATCATGGCTCACTGCAGCCTCAACATCCCTGGGCTCAGATGATCCTCTCACCTCAGCCTCCTGAGTAGCTGGGACGATAGGTGTACCCCACCATGCCTGGCTAATTTTTCTACTTTTCATATTTTTGTAGCGATGGGGTTCTTCCATGTTGCCCAGGCTGGTTTCTAACTCCTGGGCTCAAGCAATCTCCGTGTCTCAGCCTCCCAAAGTGCTGGGATTACAGGCACGAGCCACCACACCCAGTACTTCCCTAGTCTTGCAAGAGATTTAGACATCTAGATACAAGAGGCCCAATAAACACTAGAAAACACATTGCAAGACAACCTTCATCATAACATATAGTCATCAGACTGACTAAAGTCAATGTGAAGGAAAAAAATCCTAAAATCAGCAAGAGAAATGCATCTAGTTACCTATAAAGGAGACCTCATCAGACTAACAGTGGACT
Organism: Hylobates moloch; assembly: GCF_009828535.3. Lineage (NCBI taxonomy): Eukaryota > Metazoa > Chordata > Mammalia > Primates > Hylobatidae > Hylobates > Hylobates moloch. The sequence goes on from NW_026652288.1 coordinate 67,849,204, forward strand.
TCTCAGTAGAAATAAACCTTACAAACCAGAAGAGACTAGGATACTATTTTCAGAGCGCTTAAAGGAAAAAAAAATTGTCAACAACAAACTTTTTATCCTGGCAGAATAAGATTCACAAATGAAGTTGAAATAGTCTTTCCTTTTTGATGGGGTTGTTTGTTTTTTTCTTGTAAATTTGTTTGAGTTCATTGTAGATTCTGGATATTAGCCCTTTGTCAGATGAGTAGGTTGCAAAAATTTTCTCCCATTCTGTAGGTTGCCTGTTCACTCTGATGGTAGTTTCTTTTGCTGTGCAGAAGCTCTTTAGTTTAATTAGATCCCATTTGTCAATTTTGGCTTTTGTTGCCATTGCTTTTGGTGTTTTAGACATGAAGTCCTTGCCCATGCCTATGTCCTGAATGGTATTGCCTAGGTTTTCTTCTAGGGTTTTTATGGTTTTAGGTCTAACATGTAAGTCTTTAATCCATCTTGAATTAATTTTTGTATAAGCTGTAAGGAAGGGATCCAGTTTCAGCTTTCTACATATGGCTAGCCAGTTTTCCCAGCACCATTTATTAAATAGGGAATCCTTTTCCCATTGCTTGTTTTTGTCAGGTTTGTCAAAGATCAGATAGTTGTAGATATGCGGCATTATTTCTGAGGGCTCTGTTCTGATTCATTGATCTATGTCTCTGTTGTGGTACCAGTACCATGCTGTTTTGGTTACTGTAGCCTTGTAGTATAGTTTGAAGTCAGGTAGCGTGATGCCTCCAGCTTTGTTCTTTTGGCTTAGGATTGACTTGGTGATGCGGGCTCTTTTTGGGTTCCATATGAACTTTAAAGTAGTTTTTTCCAATTCTGTGAAGAAAGTCATTGGTAGCTTGATGGGGATGGCATTGAATCTATAAATTACCTTGGGCAGTATGGCCATTTTCACGATATTGAATCTTCCGAACAGACACTTCTCAAAAGAAGATATTTATGCAGGCAAAAAACACATGAAGAAATGCTCATCATCACTGGCCAGCAGAGAAATGCAAATCAAAACCACAATGAGATACCATCTCACACCAGTTAGAATGGCCATCATTAAAAAATCAGGAAACAACAGGTGCTGGAGAGGATGTGGAGAAATAGGAACACTTCTACACTGTTGATGGGACTGTAAACTAGTTCAACCATTGTGGAAGTCAGTGTGGAGATTCCTCAGGGATCTAGAACTAGAAATACCATTTGACCCAGCCATCCCGTTACTGGGTATATACCCAAAGGACTATCAATCATGCTGCTATAAAGACACATGCACACGTATGTTTATTGCAGCACTATTCACAATAGCAAAGACTTGGAACCAACCCAAATGTCCAACAACGATAGACTGGATTAAGAAAATGTGGCACATATACACCATGGAATAATATGCAGCCATAAAAAATGATGAGTTCATGTCCTTTGTAGGGACATGGATGAAACTGGAAACCATCATTCTCAGTAAACTATTGCAAGGAAAAAAACCAAACACCGCATGTTCTCACTCATAGGTGGGAATTGAACAATGAGAACTCATGGACACAGGAAGGGGAACATCACACTCCGGGGACTGTTGTGGGGTGGGAGGAGGGGAGAGGGACAGCATTAGGAGATACACCTAATGCTAAATGACAAGTTAATGGGTGCAGCACACCAACATGGCTCATGGATACATATATAACAAACCTGCACATTGTGCACATGTGCCCTAAAACTTAAAGTATAATAATAATAATAAAAATAAAAATAAAGAAATAGTCTTTCCTACATGGGGAAATGCTGAGGGAATTTGTCACCACCATACCAAACCTGCAAAAACTGCTCAAAAGAGTTCTAGACACAAAAACAAAATGTCAATATTTGCCATCATAAAAACACGTGAAGGTCAAAAACTCACAGGTCTTATACACAAAGGAAGAAGAGAAAGAAATCAAATGACAACATCACAGAACTCCACCAAACCACAAAGATGTAGGGGGAAGAAGAATACCAAAGAATCCACAAAACAACTATATAACAATGAACATTATGACCAGAAATACAACCTCAAATATCAATATAACTTTGTATGTAAGTGAATTAAATGATCTACTTAAATGATATAGACTAGAATAATGAATTTTTAAAAATAAATCAACTGCATACTGCTTATAAGAAATTCATCTTATGAAATTTGAAATTCACCTTATGAAATTCACCTTATGAAACCAACTGTATATTGCTTATAAGAAATTTACCTTGATGGTAAATAAATGGAAAAAAATATTTCATGCAAACAGAAACAAAAAACAAGCAGGGGTAGCTATACTTACATCAGATAAAACAGACTTTAAGTCAAAGAAAGTAAAGAAAAAGACAAAGATGATTATATAATGATAAAGGTATCAATTCAACAAGAGGATATAACAATCCCAAATATATATGCACTCAATACCAGAGCACCCAGATTCATAAAACAAATATTACTAACTTAACGAAAGAGATAGACAACAACAATAATAATGGGAGACTTCAACACCCTACTCACAGCACTAGATAAATCATCAAGGCAGAAAATTAACAAACACAATTTAAAACTTAAATTTGACTTTTTTTTTTTTTTTTGAGACGGAGTCTCACTTTGTCACCCAGGCTGGAGTGCAGTGGCACGATCTCAGCTCACTGCAACATCCACCACCCAGATTCAATTGATTCTTCTGCCTCAGCCCCCTAGGTAGCTGGGATTATATGCGTCTGCCACTGCGCCCTGCTAATTTTTGATGGGGGATTTCGCCTTGTTGCCCAGGCTGGTCTCGAACATCTGGGCTTAAGCCATCTACCTGCCTCAGACTCTGAAAGTGGGATTACAGGTGTAAGCCACCATGCCTGGCCTTAAATTTGGCTTTAGACTAAATGGACCTAACACACATGTACAGAACTTTCTATCCAACAACCACAGAATGTACATTATTTTCATTAGCACGTAAAATATTCTCCAAAATAGACTGACCATATGTTAGGCCAAAAAACAAGTCTTGATAAATTTTTAAATACAAAATTATATCAAGTATATTTTCAGACCACAGTAGAATGAAATGAGAAATCAATATCAAGAGGAGCTCTTTAAACTATACACATGTGTAGAAATTAAATAACATGCTCTTGAATGATCTTTGAATCAATGAGGAAATAAGATGGCTATTTTAAAAATTGTTGAAATGAATTGAAAATGGAGACAAAACATACCAAAACCTCTGGGATACAGCAAAAACATGCAAAAAGGGAAGCTTATAGCATTAAAAGCCTACATAAAAAAATAGAGCACAAGTTAACAACATAATGTTGCACTTCAGGGAACTATAAAAACAAGAAGAAACCAAAACCAAAGAGAGCGGAAGAAAAGGCACAATAAAGATCATAGCAGAACTAAATGAATAAATGAAGCTGAGACAAAAAAATCCGAAGGATCAATAAAATGAAAAGATGATTATTTAAAAAGATAAACAAAATTGATAAACTGTTTGCTAGACTAACCAAAAAAATTAAAGAAGAGATTCGAATAAACAATCAGAAATGAAGGAGACATTATGACTGATAAATAGAAATACAAAAGATCATGAGACCACTATGAACAATTATATACTCACAAACTAAAAAACATGGAAGAAATAAATACCATTTCCCAAGTTGAGCCAGAAAAAATTAAAATCCTGAGCACACCAAGAAAGAGTAGTGAGACTGACTCAGTAATAAAAAATCTTCCAACAAAACCAAAAACCCCAGGACAATGCACGAATTCCATCAAACATAAAATAACTACTACCAAATATGTTGAAACTGTTCCAAAAAATTGAGGAGAAGGGAATCCTCCCTAACTCATTCTATAAGCCAGTATCACCCTGATAACAAAGATAGACAAGGACACAAGGAAAAAATAAAACTATAGATCAATATCCCTGATGAACATAGATGCAAAAATCTTCAGCAAAATGTTACCAAACTGAATCCATGAGTGCCTCAAAAAGATAATACCCTATAATCACGTGGGTTTGATTCCAAGGATGAAAAGATGGTTCAACACATGCAAATCAATATATGTGATTCATCATAAACAGAATTTAGAGTAAAACCACATGATCATCTCAATAGATTTAGAAGAAACATTTGATAAAGTTCAGCATCCCTTCATGATAAAAATCCTCAACAAACTAAGCATAGAAGGAACATAGCTCAAAATAATAAAGGCCATATAGACAAGCTTATAGCCAAGATCATATTGAATGGGGAAAAATGTTTAAAGCAATCCCCTAAGGACAGGAACAAGACAAGGATGCCTATTTTCACCTCTGCTATCAACATAGTACTGGAAGTCCTAACCAAAGAGACCAGAAAAGAGAAAGAAATAAAAAGCATCCGAATTGGAAGAGAGGAAGTCAAATTATTTCTGTTCACTAGCAATATGATCTAGAAAACCCTAAAGACTCCTCCAAAAAACTCTTGGATTTGATAAATGAATTTTAAAAAGTTTCAGGATATGAAATCAATGTACAAACACCAGTAGCATTTCTATATACTAAGAACAATCAAACTCAGAACCAAATCAAGAAGGCAAGCCCATTTATAATAGCTACAAAAAAATAAAATATCTGGAATTTATTTAACCAGAGAGGTGAAATATATTTGCAAGGAAAACTACAAAACACTAACAAAATAAATTGTAGATGCCACAAAGAAATGCAAAAACATCCCATCTTCACAGATTGGAAGAATATTGTTAAAATGACAATACTGCCCAAAGCAATCTACAGATTCAATGCAATTTCTACCAAAATACCAATATTATTTTTCACAGAATTAGAAAAAAATCTAAAATTCATATGGAACCAAAAAAGAGCCCAAATAGCCAAAGTAATTCCAAGTAAAAAGAACAAAGCTAGAGGCATTACATTATGTAAACTCAAATTATACTACAGGGCTATAGTAATCAAAACAGCATGGCCAAAGCAACCAGGAAAGAGAAAGAAATAAAAAGCAACAAAATTGGAAAAGAGGATGTCAAATTATTTCTGTTCATTAGCAATATGATCTAGAAAACCATAAATACTCCTCCAAAAAACTCTTAGATTTGATACATGAATTTAACAAAGTTTCAGGATATGAAATCAATGTACAAAAACCAGTAGCATAAAATAGATGCCTAATCAATTGTACAAAATAGAAAACCCAGAAATAAAGTCACATATCTATAGCTAACTGATATTTCACAAAGGTGACCAAAATATACACTTAGGAAAGGATGCCTTTTTCAATAAACAGTGCTGGGAAAATTGGATTGTCATACGCAGAAGAAAAAAACTGGACCCATATATCTCACCATATACAAAAGTCAACTCAAAATAGATTAAAGACTTAAATGTAAAACCTGAAACTCTTAAAATACTGAAAGAAAACCTAAGGAATACTCTTCTGGACATTGGTCTAGGCAACGAATTCATGACTAAGACCTCAAAAGCACAAGTAATGAAAACAAAAATAGACAAATAGGACGTAATTAAACTAGAAATTTTCTACGCATCCAAATAAGTAATCAACAATGTGAACAGCAACCTGCATCATGGGAGAAAACATTTGCAAACTGTACATCTGACTGGTGACTGATATCCAGAATTTTCAAGGAACTCAAATGACAACAGCAGCAAAACAAACAATCCCATTAAAAAGTGGGCAAAGGACATGAACAGACATTTTTCAAAAGAAGACATACATATGGTCAACTAATGTAAAAAAATGCTCAACATTACTATCATCAGAGAAATGTAAACTAAAACCACAGGGAGATGTCATCTTACACCTGTTAGAAGGGCGATTATTAAAAAGTTAAAAAAACAACAGGTGTTGGCATGAATGCAAGGGAACCCTTATACACTGTTGGTGGGAATGTAAATTAGTACAACCTCTCTGGAAAACTGTGCAAATATTTCTCAAACAACTAAAAATAGAACTACCATTTGATCCAGCAATCCCACTACTGGGTATCTACTTAAAATAAAATAAATAATTATATCAAAAAGATACTTGCAGTCGTATGTTTATCACAGCACTATTCACAATAGCAAAGATATGGAATCAACTATCAGTAGATAATTGGATAAAGAAAATGTGGTATCTATCTATCTATCTATCATCTATCTATTTTCTATCTTTCTATAATGGAATATTTATTCAGCCACAAGAAAGAAAGAAATCATGTCTTTTGAAGCAAGATGAATGTAACTGATGACCATTATCTTAAATGAAACAACTCAGAAACAGAAAGTCAAATACCATATGCTCCCACTTACAAGTGGAAGCTAAATGATGTGTACACAGGGACATAGAGAGTGGAATAATAGACACTGGAGACTCAGGAGGGTGGAAGAGTGGGAGGGGGTGAGGGATGAGAAATTACTTAATGGATACAATATGCATTATTCAGGTGATGGTTAAACTAAAAGCCCAGACTTCACTAACTCCTAGTATATCCATGTAACAAAACTGCATTTATACTCCTTAAATTTATATAGATAAGAAAGATAGCTGAAATTATGCAATCTTTCCATTATTCCTGAGTCTAAAAGAAATGTTTTTAGTTTGTAGCTCTTAAGTATGATTCTTGCATTTGGATTGGCGTTTACCATAACTCACTAGATAGATAGATAAGTAGATTAGATAGATAGATAGATAGATATAGATAGATAGATGAATGTGTATCTCTCCATATGATATATACACATACACACATAAGTACATATATACACACACATATATATTCTTATTAGTATATGCATAGGAGGTATTTATATCTCCTCATCTCATGTTAACAGTTTTCTTCAAAACACATAGAATTTTGCTGATTTTCAGTATCTTTAGATATTATTATTTCACTTTTTAATCTAGAATGATGAGTTATAGTAATAGACTTCTTGGAAATGAATCATCTTTGCACTCCTAAATTCCACTTATGTAATGTAATACAATTTAATAAGCTAATGCTTTATTTGTTATATTTGATTTCATATCTGATATTGGTCTATACTTTTCCATTGTTAATGCTATTTTTTGTTAAGTTTTCAAATAAATATTCTGCTGGCTTTTTATAAAGAATCTAAAAGTTTTTTTCCTTTGCTTAGAAACAATTTAAATAACATTAAAGTTGAACCTAAATTAATCTCATTCTTTCCTGATATATTAGATGTTAGCTATAAATTTTTCTCTGAACTTTTTCACATATATTCTAATATTTTTATTAGAATTTGTATTTTTAAAATATTCCTGAATTTTAAATGTATTTTATATATTTTATTCTCTACAGTCTTCTAGCCATAGAGAGATACATCATACATAGAGGATAGGTAGACAATTGTTATGTTAAAGATATACCTATATATCTATATATAGATATATATATATATATATATTTGAGACACTTGCTCTGTCACCAAGGCTTCAGTGGCACTATCTCGGCCCACTGCAACCTCTGCCTTCTGGGTTCAAGTGATTCTCCTGCCTCAGTTCCCAAGTAGCTGGGATTACAGGCACATGCCACCATGCCCAGCTAATTTTTTATATTTTTAGTAGAGACAGGATTTCACTGCATTAGCCAGGATGGCCTCGATCTCCTGACCTTGTGATCCTCCCGCCTCAGCCTTCCAAAGTGCTGAGATTACAGGCATGAGCCACTGCGCCCGGCCAAGCGTGTCAGTTTTTATTGCTAGAACTCAAACTTTCCAATGGTATTTGTTTATTAACTTCATAAATATGCCTTTAGAGTTTTCACTATTAGAACTTTGAGTGCTCTTCCATTTGAATTTAACAGAAACTGTGTTATGAGAACAAATTACTTATACCTCTAATTAGTCCCAAATTTATCTTGGTTCAAATCATACTAACAAATGTACCACATTAACTTAACACAAGGATAATCGAAGTCACAACTTAGATATTTATAGGGATTATTTTTTATTACAGAATTTTCCACATGACATGGTAGTTGCTTTATGATTAGCTGTAGGACTTTTTTTTCCCCCAGGTGATAGTAACTGGATAACTTGATTTTTTTTTTTTTTTTTTTTAGCAACTAACATATTTTATGTTATGGACACTAACATATCTTTAAGATGATTGTACTTTACTCTTTACTCAAGCGCCTAGAAATATTACAGCTGAATTTTGGACCATCTCCAGGAATTGTACATGGCATCCAAGCATTTATTTTGTATAGATGTGCTATCTCTAACTTCACCTAATTACTTGTTGTTATTTTTCTTTTGCTCTCTGTTTTAGTTTAAAAGTGACAAAAATCTAGTTTTGTTCAAGGGACATAGATTCTACTCATACCAGTTTAATCAAAGAGCAGGACTTATTATGTGATACTGTTTTTTATAGAGCCCAGGGAAGAGAATTCCACTGGACCTGAGGAATTAGGTAGAGTAATCAACTGAAATACCATCAGGATTTTGTCTCCATTCTGTACCTCTGTTCACCTCTGCATAACACCTTTACATTTCATCTCACTTATAGTGTTAACTCCCACTCTGAATGATGGTATGTGATCAATATGAACGATGGAAAAGGCTATAAGAATCAAAGTAATTGAAAGTTCTCATTGTTATCCAGTAAGTGAATAATATTATTGATTTAACTTAAAGCTTTTCAGTTACAGTATGCATATTTTTTTCACTTTTAAAATTCAGGGGTACATGAGTAGGTTTGTTACATAGGAAAACTCATGTCATGAGGGTTTGTTGTACAGATTATTTCATCACCCAGGTATTAACCCTAGTACTTATTAGTTATTTTTCTTGATCCTCTCCCTCCTCCCACCCTCCACTCTCTGGTTGTCCCCAGGATCTGTTGTTCCCATGTACGTGGCCATATGTTCTCATCATTTAGCTCCCACTTACAAGTGAGAACATGTAGTATTTGGTCTTCTGTTACTGCTTAGTTTGCTAAGGATAATGGCCTGCAGCTCCATCCATGTTCCTGCAAAGGATATGATCTCATTTTTTTTCGTGGCTGCATAGTGTTCCATGGTGTACATGTACCACATTTTATTCATCCGTTCTACCATTGATAGGCCTTTAGGTTGATTCCATATCTTTGCTATTGTGAATGGAAGTATGCATATTTTAAAAACATTAAGGAATAAAAATAGAATTAAGGATACTCATCGATCTAATAAAATGGAGGAAAAAAGAGAAATAATGAAAAAGGAAAAACGTTAAACAGCACACAATAATATCAGAGTAATACATCTATTACAAGGAACCATCATAAACACAAACAGATGAAATCACAGGGTAAAGCAAATTCTCACTTTGGTTAAAACTATAAAATTCAGCTATACCTTGTTTATAAAAGATAGTAATAACAATGTTATGAAAGATTACAAAAAATAGATTTTAAATTCAATACATTATTATGGATTAGAGGGCATTAAATGATAAAAGGAAGATATGATTTTGATGCTATATGACCCTAGCAACATACTGTAATATACATGAAGTAAAAATTATGAATAGAAATGGATATGCAATCATAAAAATTTTAACTACTTAATATAGTTTTAAAAATTAGTTGCTTAAGCAGACAAAAATTTGGTTTCAAGATAGAGAATTTGAACCATACAATTTATAAACTTTATATAATGGCCATACATGAAATGTGCGTGAAATAGACAACACATTATTCCCAAGCACCAAATCTTTTAAAAAACAAACATGCATTGGCCACCAAGAAACTCTCAACAAAATTGGAATTAAATCATAATAAGTTGTAGAACTTGATGGTCAAAATATAGGCATTTGAAAAATTTTAAATGCATGCTAATATAATGTATTGGTAAAGTAATAAATAATCAAATATTCATATATCAAAATGGATGTGTGATAAAATATCAAGCAAAAAAAGAAGCTGCAGATTTGTAGCATATTGTTTACATAAGGAAGTTGCAGATTTGTAACATAAACATATGTAAACACAAAAAAACAATATTACTATGTATAAATACGTAGACACTGGCTACTATAACATTCATAGGAATGATATAAAGTGTTTATAGGGCAGTGGATACTTCTAGGAAATCAGGAAAGGGAAATAGATTTAGCTAAATCTTTAAGTGTAAAACATACAATTTCTTTTTTAAAAAAGATCTGAAGCAAATATGGTGAAGTGTTAATTTCTCTTAAATTTGGTTCTTGGATGACATGCTGTTTTTATTTTTTTCTGAATGTATAAAATATCTTGTAATTAAAATAAAATAATGTCTTTAAAGAAATGTTAGCAAAGTAGAAAACAAATGTCCTACAGTCAGAGGAAATTGTTTCTATCTTGGCTGTGTCATTAAGAAAAGTGTGGGATGTTGCATGAATTATGTAATTTTATTGGGCTCCAGTTTCTTATGTCATAGAATCATTCTGAGAATTATATAAGATTTCTATAAATTGTTCACTTAATTCTGAACTGCCACATGGTAGTTGCTCACCAAATATTTATTCTCACATTTGTTGAATAAATGAATGAGCAAAGGAACAAGCATGATTGTGTTCTAGGATCATGTGTAAGCAATGCATACTCTTTCTCAATTTATAATCCAGAAATACGTCTGATAAAGTAAACAAGAGATGATTGTATCTGTATCTTTCAAGAGGTGCATAGTGAGTCTTGTTATTTTCTGAATCTCATCTTTTGATAGCAGCAAGCGAAGCATTACTTTTTGCCACATAAATAAGCTGCACCTTTGGTCATCATGCTTATTATTTGTCCTGATTTAAAGATTTTTCCAGTGTATAGTTCAAAGAATAAATCCTAGGTGGCCTCCTCAACAACATCTATTTCATCTAGAAATAAAATGGTGCTTAGATTTTTGGATATGATTTTCCTTGTGAAAATGATGGACTGTGTATTTGGGAATATTTAACCTTATGGTCATTAAAAGAAAGCTTTTCTCCATTCCCCAAAAGGCAGGACTCTGTCAAGTATCTGTGGAACTAATATCAGACTCACATCCTTGAACAAGAAGTTTTTGGGTTACATGGTGCCAAAATAACCAGTTGAAAGGTGAATAATTTAGTCAAGATGATTTTGTAAAATTCTTTAGAAGAAAATATGTTCAGTTTAAAGAAATTAATTGGCCATTTCCCTGAACTCAACCTCTTTTCAAATGAATTTATCAAAACCATCTGTATGTCTAGACATGGCCAAAGATACAGTATTCCCACTGGTATATTAAGTAACAAAAATGAACAAATTAGAAAATTAATAGTTCTTTAGGGAGTATTAGTAATCTTGGTAAAAGAATTGAAGGGAAAGTTTAAGTTTAAATCTACTTAAGCCTATATTATTTTCCCAAGGTGAGTAATTTATTAAAATGTTAATTTCAAAAAGAGTTAATTTACCATCTGGAGGCAATATTTTACAAGCTATAACTTAATTAACTAAGATATATCTAAAGCAGTTCTAAGAAATATGCTGCAAGTTTTTTTCTTTGAGGAACTAACAGGTGGGATTCTTGATTTTTATAACTGACAGCACTACAGTCATCCCTTAATATCTCTGCAGATACCAAAATCCATGGATGTTTTAGTTCCTTATATAAAATGGCATGGTATTTGCATAAAGCCTATGCACATTCTCCTGTATACTTTAAGTCATCTCTAGATTATTTATAATACTGAATATAATATAAACAATATGTAAATAGCTGTTATGCCATATTTTTATTTGCATTTTAAAATTATTATATTGTTTCTACTTGTTGTTTCTTTTCTTTAAAGAATATTTTAGATCCAAAGTTGATTGAATCACCAAATGCAGAACCTGGGGATACAGAGGGATGACTGGATATGAAATCATTAAACAGTAATCATGCAGATAATTTTGACTTGTAAAGTAAGAAGATTATGTGCTTAGGATTTTCATTCAGTCCTAGGAAAATTCTGAGTTAGACAAATAGTCCAAAAGTTTACTGGAAAAACAACCATTCTTTTGTAGGCTTTTAAAATTTTTATTTTTTAATTGACAAATATTAATTTTACATATTCACGGGGTACATAGTGATGATTTCTTCTGTTTCATCATTGGTCGTATGTATGGGGAGAGGTGATGTGAAAGAAAGAATGACTAATTAGAACTATGACTTGACACTGAAGAGGAAGTCATGCTAGATCTGTGATCCCATGCAAAATGTACCACAGTGCCTAGACCATGATTCTAGTTTTAAAATTATTTTCTTTTTGCTTTTTTTTTTTTTTTACAACTGTATTGAGATATAACTCATTTCCCATTTTCTGGGATTGTCTTTTCACTGTCTTGATGAAAGTGAAAAAAAGATTTTTAATTTTGATGAAGTCCAATTTATCTATATTTTAAATTTTTTCTTATGCTTTTGGTGGCATGGGAGGGCGAAGAGGGCTTTGTGAAGCAATGTCATGAAGATTTACTCCTGTATTTTCTTCTGCGAGTTTTATGCTCTTTACTTTTACATTTACATCTATCTTCTGCTTGGAGTTACTTTTTATGTACTGTGTAAGAAAAGGATTCAGCTTAACTCTCATGTGTGGATATCCAGTGTCCCAGGACCATATGTAAAAAAGACAATTCTTTCTCCACTTCATTGTCTTAGCACCCTTGTCAAAAAATCAATTGATTATAAATGTGAGGGCATATTTTTGGACTCTCTAGTCTATTAGAGCAGTAATACAAAAAGGCACTCTATGGGGTTAAATTTGGAAACTTCTTCCTCTTTAATCCTGTGAACTATTGAAATTCAGTTTGCTGAGCATAATCTACTGCACACACACACGCACACACACACACACACATACACACACACACACACACACAAGGCGCAGGGGGAGAGATCTATGTTCTCAGTTTTATTCCACCCTATATTCGCCGGGCTGTTGCTGCTTCAATCATCTTCTTTCTTTCTCAGTTTTTACATTCACCCTTTCTGCTTGTTTCTTTCCTTATAAGTACCTTCAAATTTTCCTAGATCAACAGTAAAGAAACCCAAACTATAATCCTTCAACCTTCAAGCTTTATTTTCAAGCTATATTTCCTTCTCATTCTTTCTCTTTATCACTTGTCTTCTCAAACATCTGTGTATATGAACATTTACCTTTATTATAAAATAGTAAAAACATTGTAGGGAAAAATATTAGTTATCAGAAATGCATTCTTAATACTGTCTTCAATTTTCGTTTACTCCTCACTCCCATGACGATCTCTAGTCTGTAGCTACCCGTAATCTCAAGCTGCTGTTCCATACACAAATGTGGCCCTCCAGAAGTCAAATTCATTTCAAAATGCAATCGGATTTTTCATGAACTTAACAAGCTGATTTTGTAACTTAAATGAAAGGGCAAAGGATTAACAATATCCAAGACATTTCCAGAGAAGAAAACTGCTCTAATAGATGATAACATTTTAATGAGGCTATAGAAATGAAGGCATTTTGGCATGAGCACAGAGATAGATAAAGTAAACCTATGAAACATAGTGAGTCTTGGAAGAAATCATTGAAATATACAGATTCAGCTTATATACCACAGTGTATTTCTCTTGCTTATAACAGCTTGTGCTTTTTCCATGGTCTTATAGGGTTATGGCACAATCCAGAAAAAAAATACCATGTGTATTTTATGAATGATAGACAGGAGTCTGGGCTGGTTCTGGCATTATGGTCCTCTGGTTGGAGTGAGGACTTAGAGATTTCTGACAATAAATGGAAAGTGGGCTCAAGTCCATTTCACTGGGGGTTCAATGGGTCTGTAGACTCAACTTGTGGTTATTTCCCCCATTCTAGAATTTACAAGTGGGAAAGATAGCTATGGATAAGATAGACTGGATTAAGAAAATGTGGCACATATACACCATGGAATACTATGCAGTCATAAAAAATGATGAGTTCATATCCTTTGTAGGAACATTGAAGAAACTGGAAACCATCATTCCCAGTAAACTATCGCAAGGACAAAAAACCAAACACCACATGTTCTCACTCATAGGTGGGAATTGAACAATGAGAACACATGGACGCAGGAAGCAGAACATCACACACTGGGCCTGTTGTGGGGTGGGGGGAGGGGGGAGGGATAGCATTAGGAGATATACCTAATGTTAAATGATGAGTTAATGGGTGCAGCACACCAACATGGCACATGCATACATATGTAACAAACCAGCACGTTGTGCACATGTACACGAAAATTTAAAGTATAATTTAAAAAAAAAGACTCTCATATTTGCTTCTGGGCCTTTCAGGAAAAGGATTGTTATGAAAGGAATGGACACATTTAATCAGATGTAGCCCAATTACACCTGCTTTACCAGATGTAATATCTTTGCTGGAGCAGATCAGCATAGCCTCTGGCTATTGTTTGACAACACATTCTTCATTTCTTGAGTGGAGAAGTACAATAACACAGTTTATACAGCAAGGCAGTATACATTCACTGTTTTGCTTTAGAGTTTTCATGCTAACTCTCTTATTTGTCATAAAAAGGGGACTGACAATACGATCACTTTACTTGAACTCTGTTTGCTTGGAAAACAGTGATAGTTAAGAAACTCCCACGTAGCCTTCTAGTAAACAACTTATGGCAAAGAACTACTCTTTACCAAATGACTTGGACAAGACTCACAGAAGACCCTTTGCTTACCTATGACAAGGCCAGACACAGACCTTCCAAATTCCCTTTCTTTGCTTAATAACTGAGTAGCTGAACTGTTTTTCCCATTCACTAACTTGTTTTGACCAAACTTGAGTCAGCAACCCCCCACTCAGGTCCCTGAATTGTAACTTGTCCCTGAAATTAAATAAGCATCGAACGCAAAAGCAACCTTTTATATGCCCCCTTCTAAGAACTGGCTGACTACAGAGAAAAACATTTGCTGATCAACTTTTCCATCAAGTCGGCTGCTCATCCACTTCCCTACACCATGTTCTTCCTAGCCCTGTTTACTCCTCCTTATAAAAGAAAAGCATTTTGTGCCTGACCTTTAAGATCTTTACAAGTCTTATGGTAGATCTTATGGTGAGAACATTCTCTGTATTACAGTAGTCCCCCTCTCCTTATTACAATAATCTTCTTAAATAAAATTCCTTTTTATCTAAGTCTGGATTTTTAAAATTGGCAGCACAAAGTATGCAAATACTGGTAACTCACATTAATGTTCACTATAGGATATAACACTTTTGAGGAGATCCTCAACAGCCAAGGGATTAGAATGACTCATCCTCTGCATGTCGGCCAGCCTCTCTTTTGATCACCTCAATATTTATACAGTGGGTATAAAGCTTCCATTTTGGTAGGAATGAACACTCTATGAGCAGAGTGTCCATTTTGGTAGGAATAAAAATCATGTATGAGCTCAAGATCATAGGCTCTCTCTCACCAGGGCTGACTTGGCAGCTGCCACTGCTGATGTACAGGTACTGGCAACAAAGACCAATGCTGACCCCTTAATAAAACACCATTCCTCAGCAATGCCAGCAAATGGCTCGGTGGAAGTTCTACTGCATCTTGGAGGGAACAGCAATTAGTTCCCGCCAGAGGTGTTACATATTCTAACTATAGGTTTTCCCAGCCTGCCTACAGTGCTGTCAGTAGAATTCCCATCTAAAGAATTGCAGAATCCCTGATCTTTTGACATGATATCCGATACAACATTATCTCAGAATAAGAAACCAGTTTTAGACAAATGAGTTACAACCTTAAGGGCAGAGACGAAACATGTCTAGAACCCAGAGGATTCACCACACAGATTTGATGCTTCTGTGCCCATTGGTAACTATACATAGGCAATAACACCAAACATGGCCCAACAATAATAAGGCCAGCAAGAAATCAGACCTATTGGGGTTGAACATCTGGATGATCCCAGTAGGATGACTAATTCACCCCAATTTGCCTCGGACTTTGCCAGCTTTTAGCACTGAAAGTCTTGCATTCCAGAAACCCCTTTGTGTAGGCAAAATAAAGTTTGAAACTGAATCTTGCATCCCAGAAACATCTCAATTGCAAATTGGGACGAGCGGTCAACTTACCCCAAAGAGGAAACAACTCAAACCATTTAAAGGGCTGGCCACAAGTGAGAAAATCTAGAATGGATGGTAGAGGAGGGAGATGATGAATATAATTGATAACTTAGAATCAGTTGTAACAGCATGAACTTTATTAACTTCCCTTGAAATCTTTGCAGCAGATTACATCCATCTTTAAAGACTGGACTTGCACATCATCTCTTGGGGAAGAAGTAATGAGGTAGGCACTATTATTATAATAATTTTATAGGTGATGTAAGTGATACTGAGAGATTATGTAAATTGCCAAAGATCACAAAGCTAAAGATTTGAATGCAAGTCTCCCTGATTCCCAGTACTGGAGCTCTTTATCACTATGTCATACTGCTATGTATCTATGCTCATGTCCCCAACTAAACTATAAATTGCTAGGGAGAAGAATGCATATCTCATTTATTTTTTAATTAAATGATAAGTTACTAAAGTGTTATCACAGCATATAATAGTATTAAATGTTAACTCCCATCTTGTGTATACCTCACTTCACCTTGCCATTATTTTATTTCGTTGAATTGAACATAAGAATGTGCTGTTCACTGCTTAATTTAAAATTACTTGAAGAAAATAAAAACTTAGGGGGATATTCAAAATACCTATTCATGTTAAGGTAATAAAAACCAACATAAACAGGAAAAAGGATATCATTTTTATTCTTTAAACTGGCACTATTCAACAGGAGTTTCAGGAATGCTGGAAGTATTCTGTCCATGCAGTTCAATATGGTAGCTACTAGCCACATGTGGCTATTGAGTACTTGAAACGTGACATGCAACTGAGTGATTGAATTTTTTATTTTAGATAATTTAAATTTATATAGCCACATCTGGCTAGCAGCTACCATATTGGAAAGCACAGGTTTAAATTATATAAATTATAAAACTATATAATAAGTGATACAAGTTGCAGCTAAAGTCATTGATCAAATTATTCCAATAATTTTCAATTCTGATGTGACTCTAGCTTCTATCTGAACTATGGTTTGACTGTATCTCTTCCAATGATTTCTTCATAGAATTTATAGTCATTCATTACTGGGAGTCCTGCCAGGCACCTAAGAGGGTGGGTTCACATGCTGCCCTACTTCTCAGCTTTCTGTTTTCCTCACTGCCTTCTTGGCCTCTTGGTGACTCTTTCACCATGAACTACAACGATATTTATCGTACCATCCAGATGCTGTCTGTATGCCAGGAACTGGTGCTGGGAATATTTGAACCAGAGGACAAGGGAGAGAGAGGAGGAGGCCAGAGTGGCATAAAAATGGGAGATGAGGTGGGCTGGATTTGTCTCATCCTGATTGCCAAAGCCAATGCTTTGCTAGGACCTTGTTTCATTCAGAGTGGCAAGGCTCCAGCTGACTGCAGTCCAGCTGATACATGGGACAAAGTCAAAAGTGGAAAAAAATAAAAAAGGGAGAAAAGAAAGAAATATAAAGTATAAAATATGGACTAGGATAGACAAGGGCTCAGTCAGGGCATCCCCTGAGGCTCAGACCCAGAGCAGGCTGACCCAGAGAGGATGGACAGTCTCATATGACGCTCCTGTGGCCAGGTACCATTCGTGAGGATAGGTTGCTTGCTGAAGAGTCTACTATTCTAGATGTCAATGGGAGTCTTCAGGATATGCATACAGACTTCCCCCTATCTACAGAGATTTATGTGTTCCACCAAGGGTTAAACTGTCCGATAAACTGAGCTCCCCAAACCCACGTGAAGGAAGGCCAACACACTGTAAGGGAATATATGCCACACAAGCAACTGTTTATGTCCTCAATTAATAACTAAACTTGAAAACATGTGTGTCACTCCTTGGGAAGTGAGGCATCTCTTCAAGGGTTGAAAAAATAGGTCTTACTTAGAATGCTGTGCCACGCACCCCCATTATCTTTTCAAATAATCAACAGGAGATTTATATCTGGCCACTATCTTCAATCTCAGCTTCAGTACCCAAAGGGGAAAATGTCTTGGAATTACAGTGGGCATGCTGTTATAATTGGTATTGATCAGTTGATTTATTAATTTCTACTGCTTTTTAATACCATTGCTCTTAGACTATTATCAGCCATACAGAATTACTGCAATATTTTAACAACCCATAAATTTGCTAAACCTGACGTTCCCATGGGAATATCAGTCTTGAAGGCATGTAATGGTTTTCTTGCTACTATTAGTTTCCCACTATTTTGTCTTTGACACAATTTCTTTTCCCTCCCAGGCACCGTAAATTGTTTTAAAATCTTGTTTGCTTCTGTGTCAATTGAATTCACACGAGAATGGTGCTTATTAGCCAGAGCCTGATAATTGAATAATTAATATTTTGAGTGATTTCTAGTTATCGCCCAGGGTTTACTAGTAAGGAAGCCAGTCTGAAGAACAGTGGTTTGACTAAAGACTTAGTGAAGATTTGCACTCTGACCCCTCGAGCAACATACGTTACTCGTGGCATGCGCAAACAGAACTGGACTCTGCTGAGGCAGGATTCAAAAGAAGGTTAGGATGTTCATTGATAAAGTCAATTAAGAGTAGAAGTCTTCCTCTAGGTATCTGGGAGGAAGTATTTTATTTATTTATTTATGTAAATTAGTGAAATTTACCAAAGGACTTAGGGAGAATCATGGAAGCCAAATGCTGGAGTAAGAGCTATTAACATCATTTAGTTAGAGTTCTAGATAACAATTTCCACCAGTATTAAGGTCCCCCCTACTAAGCCTAGCTAGGAGCTAAGTGACTATCTCCACTCTGGCCTGAAATTCTTGTTTTTACTCTCAGCCCAGCAGATTCTTTTCTGTGACCTGATGACATTCTGTACTGGGATGCAGCTTGTTTGTGGGCCTTTATGACTATTTACAGAGCCCTCAGCCTTCCCATCTGTAGATGCTCAAAGTTCACTCCAAGTGCAGTCTCTAGAGTCCTCTGTTCCTCTACAGTGTGCTTGGCTAAATGCTCTGCCTATTATTTTATTGTGAACCCCAGGAATGAAGTATTTTTTGTTGGCTTCCTGCAGTCCTCTTTAACCTGAGAGTTCACTGGGCACAGCCCTTTCCCTGCCTGGATTCTTGTCCTATCCTGCCAGCTAGATCTGCTCTCTCAGACACATGCTCAAGATAGGAAGTGTTACCCAGTGACTCAGCTTCCTTTGGTAGTATGAGCAAGTTACTCACTAAGGTTTGACTTGAAGCACCCCCTCCCCATTTCAGGGAGACCTTGACATTTAGTTATATAACTACACATTCTACCAGCATTAACAGCCCAGCAAACTTATTACTACAGGTAGAAGGAATATTAACTGCTGAATAGATTGGTTTTTGGCTCCAGATGAAAGATGTAATGTAGTGGTGATAGCTTATGAGGGATTATTTGGGTCAACTGATAGGTCCTATAATTAGATACCTGAAAACAAACTCACTCTTGTGGCCAAATATTTTGAGAAATTAACCAATGTTGTCTCTCTCTATAATATTTTCTCTCAGATTTTCTGAATCTGCTTTCATTCTCAAGTGAGGTCTGTGGAAGGGCAAAAGGCCATGCTATCTGAGAAAAAGTCATTTCCTGCTGCTTTTGGTTTTCAAAATGTTAAACCTTAGGGATTAAAAAGGGTTTCTAATGAAAGTAAAATGGATTAGTCAAAAAGAAGAAAAAGGAGGAAGAAGGATCTTTCATAGACTAGCAAGAGATAACCACTGTCGGGGAGACAGAAGCAGAAGGGACTATGTCCAGTGATTCAGTCAGTTCAGGCTGCTATACCAAATTACCATAGACTGGGTGGCTTAGACAATACATACTGATTTCTCACATCTGAAGGCTGGGAAGCTGAGGATAAAGGTGTCAGCATATACACTGTCTAGTGACGGCCCCTTCCTGATTTGCAGATGGCCATCTTCTCATTGTGTCCTCACATGGCAGAGAGCAGAGAGAGCAACTCTCTCGTGTCTCTTCTTATAAGGGTACCAATCCCATTATGAGGTCTCCATTTTCATGACTTAATTACCTCCCAGAAGCCCTACTTCCTAATACCACCAAATTCAGGGTTAGAATGTCAACATATGAATTTCTGTGAGACACAAACATTTAGTCCATAGCATCCAATATACTGGGTGACCCTGGAGAGGCAGTAAAAGAGCGCATGGTATACCTGCACCAGGAATCTCAAACACCTACTATGGTAAATTAAAGGCAGGTATTATAAACAGTTGATAAGGGCCTGGTGTTAAAAAAAAAAAAAAAAATCTTGCAATGATTATAACAATGTCAATAACAACTGGCTTCCAGCCTCAGCTTTGGGGAGATAATGAGGTTGGATGGGTCTGTGGTAAACAGGAGAGGTAAATAGGCACCCACTTCTCGGCTTTTGTGGTTGTTGACACATGAAGAGGTGGTCCATTATTGCTAGATATTCTGATTTTCAAGAGAAGGCAGAAATTTTGATATTTTTAGTGAACTCTCCTGACTTTTAAGAGTTGGCTTAAATGATTTTAAAACATAGACTGAGCCAAACAAAACACATCTGCAGGCCAGATGTAGATTTTTATGCCAATGATTTGCAACCTTTAGTCAAGGCAGGACCGCAGGCCACCTCGGCAAAGATTCTTCTGAGGGCGGCACAGAAGCAGCAGAGGGCTTTGAAAGGGTTGGCCTGATGGAGTCATTCAGACAGGGGCCCTAGTAACTTGCAAACTGGTGACCAAGGACCAGAAGACACCTTCATTGCCAACGTTTTCACCCCATGGCCTAACTCTTAGGGTGAGCAAGAAGTAGGAATTCTAATAAGCAATAAGCTCTAAAGGTAATTATTTCACCAGCCACGCAGGATGAAGGTTGAACACAGACATTGATTTGGGTTATGGAGAAAAGGCTGTGATAATTTTTGCACACAAGAATTTGTGGACTGAGATTTACACTTGCTATGTCCAATGACTTGTCAGACACTGCAAACAATTCCTCGGTGAGCACAACATGACTTCCAGTACCCCAACTATCAGGTATTCTCTGCAGTTCCTTAATATTCAAGCCATCTAATGAGCTGGGTACTATGCTGTGAACTTTGTTATAGAGGAAGGGATTCTATTCCATGGAGAATCTAAACAGATAGTTGCCATACGTTTTTTAGCAGTTTTATTGAGGTCTAATTATTATTTTTATTTTCTTTTTGAGACAGAGTGTCACTCTATCACCCAGGCTGGAATGCAGTGGCATGATCTTGGCTCACCACAAGCTCCGCCTCCTGGTGAGAAGTGACAATGTGCTAGCGGCCCTCGCTCGCTCTCAGTGCCTCCTCGGCCTCAGAGTCCTCCCTGGCCATGCTCTGGGAGCCCTTCAGCCTGCCACTGCGCTGTGGGGGCCCCTCTCGGGGTTGGCCCAGGCCAGAGCTGGCTCCCTCAGCTTGCTGGGAGGTGTGGAGGGAGAGGCACTGGCGGGAACTGGGGCTGTGCGCGGCGCTTGCGGGCTAGCGTGAGTTCCCGGTGGGCGTGGGCTCGACGGGAGCAGCAGGCCGGCACCACCGCCCCGGGCAGTGAGGGGCTTAGCACCCAGGTCAGCAGCTGCAGAGGGTGTGCCAGGTCCCCAGGCAGTGCCGGCCCGCCTGCACTGTGCTCAAATTCTCGCCGGGCCTCAGCTGCCTCCCCGCAGGGCAGGGCTCGGGACCTGCAGCCCGCCATGTCCGAGCCTCCCCCGCTGCCCTGGGCTCCTGCATGAGCCTCCCAGATGGGCACCACCCCCTGCTCTGTGGCACCCAGTCCCATCAACCGCCCAAGGGCTGAGGAGTGTGGGCACACGGCATGGGACTGGCAAGCAGGTCCACCTGTGGCCCCGCTGCAGGACCCACTAGGTGAAGCCAGCTGGGCTCCTGAGTCTATTGGGGACTTGGAGAACCTTTATGTCTAGCTAAGGGATAGTAGATACACCAAGCAGCACTGTGTGTGTAGCTCAAGGTTTGTAAATGCACCAATCAGCACTCTGTGTCTAGCTCAAGGTTTGTGAATGCACCAATCAGCACTCTGTGTCTAGCTCAAGGTTTGTGAATGCACCAGTCAGCAATCTGTATCTGGCTAATCTGGGGGGGACTTGGAGAATCTTTATGTTTAGCTAAGGGATTGTAAATACACCAATCAGCACTCTGTGTCTAGCTCAGGGTTGGTAAATACACCAATCAACACTCTGTGTCTAGCTCAAGGTTTGTAAATACACCAATCAGCACTCTATGTCTAGCTCAAGGTTTGTAAATGCACCAATCAGTGCTCTGTGTCTAGCTAATCTAGTGGGGACTTGGAGAACTTTTGTGTCTACCTCAGGGATTATAAACACACCAATCAGCACCCTGTCAAAACGGACCAATCAGCTCTCTGTAAAATAGACCAATCAGCTCTCTGTACAATGGACCAATCAGCAAGACGTGGGTGGGGCCAGATAAGGTAATAAAAACAGGCTGCCTGAGCCAGCAGTGGCAACCCAGGCCTGTCCCCTTTGGCACTGTGGAAGCTTTGTTCCTTTGCTCTTTGCAATAAATCTTGCTGCTGCTCACTCTTTGGGGCCACACTGCCCTTATGAGCTGTAACACTCACCGCAAAGGTCTGCAGCTTCACTCCTGAGGCCAGCGAGATCACAAACCCACCGGGAGAAATGAACAATTCTGGATGGGAGGAAGGAACAACTCCAGACATGCTGCTTTAAGAGCTGTAACACTCACGGTGAAGGTCTGCAGCTTCACTCCTGAAGCCAGCGAGACCACAAATCCACCAGAAGGAAGTAACTCTGAACATGTCCAAACATCACAAGGAACAATACATCACCTTTAAGGACTGTAACACTCACCACAAGCGTCCGCGGCTTCATTCCTGAAGTCAGTGAGACCAAGAACCCACCAATTCCGGACACACTGGGTTCAAGCTATTCTCCTGCCTCAGCCTCCCTAATAGCTGGGATTACAGGCACACACCACCACACCCGGCTACTTAATATTTTTGGTAGATAGGGGTTTTCACTATGTTGGCCAGGCTGGTCTCAAACTCCTGACCCCAAGTGAGCTGCCTGCCTCAGCCTCCCAAAGTGCTGGGAATACAGGTGTTATCCATGCCTGGCTGAGGTGTAATTTATATAACATAAAATTTACTCTCTGTAATATTGCAATTTGATGATTTTGGTAAACATACAGAGTTGTGTAATAATCACCGTAACTCAATTTTAGAGCATTTCCATTATAGCAGACTGTTACTGTGTGTCCCTTTACAGTGAATCCTTGCTCTGTACCCAACCCTAGAGAAACACTGATCTGCTTTCTGTCTCTATAGATATTCCTTTTCTGGACATTTTATATAAGTGGAATCATAAAATAGATAATGTTTTGCATCAGATGTCTTTCACTTAGCTGATGTTTTTGAGGTTCATTCATGTTGAGGCATGAATTAGTTTTTTTCTTTTGTTGCTGAGTAGTATGCCACTGTACAGATGTACCACATTTTAAAAATGCTCTCACATAAAAATGTCCATCTGGTGGATGTTTTAATGGCTTTCAGTTTTTGGCTTTATGAATAATCCTGCCATCAATGTTCATGTACATGTCTTTGTGCATTTTGAGAGAAAGTGTTTCAATATCAGCTATATGAGTTTAGAAAAGGTGCCCATTTCATAGCCAGAAATGTAGAAACTAAGATATGCTTGGGGAATCAGGGAGTGATGTATGTGCACAGTAAACAGTAATAGTAATAATAATAATAAGGGGAGGAATATGTGGGTAAGAAAAAGTAAATGGCATCCAATCCAGCCACAATGAGATATACTTCAAAGAATATCCTCCCCCCCAAAAAATTTTATACACTCTCACACATAATTTCATGTATCCTGAGCCTCCTGAGTTTTCCAGCCTCCTGAGATAACTGTTTCATAATGCTCAGTATTTCTGGAAATTCCTAGATAGTACACACCATCTCCTAGTCACTGTCTATGACTCTCTTTTTTAAATTTATAATTGATGCATAATGTACAATATGGTATTTTGATATATGTACATGTTGCATCCCTCCACCTTAGAAATGGCTCTCCTCTAGTTTCTCTTATGTTGAGCATCTGTAGTGGTGGGAAACTGGAAAAAATAAGACAAAACAAAAGAAAACCTCATGCACAGGAAGACAGACCCGCTATTCAGAAACTATACGACGCTTCCTCTGAGCCTCAGCCCTAACCTTCCTGACTTGCTCTCGCAGTAAGGTCCACCAACTCCAGCGGAGTGTTACGTCTGTGTGAATGCTACAATGATAATAACTCATCAGTAGTCTTTCACTTATGACCACTCAAAAGACAAGATAGCGGAAATTCTTTCATCTCTAGATGTAAAAACGGAAGGTGTTTTGATTCTATGATTTGTGACTCCCAAACCACAGGTATCACTGGTCTTTTTGCGAATTAAGACACTTTTAAGATGTCTACCTGGAACAGGTCTATGAAAAATGGTTCCAGGTTGTTGCTTTTCAAATTGCTTGAAACTGCTGACTTTGCCCCCAGATTCAGATACCTTCCACAGCCAAGAGCCCTGCACCAGCTGTGCACCATCTGAGCAACTCCTAGAGTGGTGCTGGTTGGTCAGTAGTGAACCTATTTTGAAGAGCAACTCTGATTATCTCATTTCCTATGTGTCACCAGAAGTCTTATGGTAGTGTAGCAGGGTTGAAGTAAAGGGGGCCTACGGCTCTCCCAACTCCTAGCTCAAACAATGCACTCTACTCCTACAACCCAACCCTGCTCTTTTTATTTTGTTCGACTGAGGCCCTTGATTCCAGCCCTTTCTTTATTCCTTCAGTAGACTCACAGTTGCGCTGTGCTATAGGGCTAAATAATTATACCATAAATTGGAGGGTAAAAGCAAGGTTAGGGCTATCATTCAGAACTGTCATGAGAATTAAATGAGTAAATACATAAAAGAACTAAGAATAGTGGCTGGTCAAGAGTAGACAATAAACAAATGTAAATGATCATGATGAAGACAATCATTACAATGCAGAGAACTCTACTGAATTTTTATTTGCTCCATTCATGTGTCTCCTCTGACTCCAATACCACATATTTTATTATACTTTTAAAATACAAGTGACTATCTGATCATAATTCTTCTGCATTATTTTCTTACTGAATTTTCCTATATATTTTAAACTTTCTCCCAGATGAACTTTAGATTTATGTCCAGGGCCAAAGAAAGTCCTGATGAGAATTAAAATTATATATAATGTATAAATTGGGGGAGAATTAACAAGAACATATTATTGGTTTCTGTTCCTAGACCATGGCTATATCTGCATATATTCATGCCAATTGCATTAGTCTTTCAGTAGAGATTGTCATATTAGTCTGACACATTTCTAACCACATTTATTCATAAGTTCTACATTTTTGTTGTTATTGTGAAATTATCTATAATATACTAAATGGTTACTATTTTGCTTTACAAATGCTTTTGAATTTATGCATTAATTGTATGCTTCTGCTATCTTACTGAATTTTCTAATTACTTTGCAGTTAAATTTTATAAAACCTGAAAAAAATAAAACAAGAAAATGTGAGTCATAAATATTCTGAGAGAGTCTGTCTTATGCAGAAAATAATACCATGGAATTTTTTCCTGAACAATTTAAGAAACAGAATTCAAGAAAATAGCTAAATACAGGATTGTAATACTTACCTGCTTTTTGGGGGAAGTAGATATCATCTTTTTAAAAAAAGTCTTTGATTTAATAATAACACATACATAAAATTTTTATTATTGTAATTAATATGTTGTTGTTTTATAAAAACATGATCATTCTAAGCTCACTTTTGGCAGACTTTCACCCCTTGTTGAGATGCTATTCCAGTAACTCTTTTAGGAAAAGTATAATTTGGAATAATTTGTTCTTATTGAATTCATGGTGGCTTCATCGAGTGTCATTTCCTTTGCTAAATTAAATAATTTGCTCTAAAATTTTACCTAGAGTTGTTCTTAGGCCCACCAGGTATAGTTTGCGGCATATACTTTTACTTCCCCTTTGAAAACTGGAATAAGATTAGTCTGGTTTTTGTTTGTTTGTTTGTTTGGTAGCTTAGCTGGGCTTTATGGTTATTGGCAGCTGCTCAACAATGTCATCTGCAAGTTCCCTCAGCTCTTGGGATGTAATCAATCTGAAACAGGAGACTTGAACTAATTACAAGTTGATTGGTGATATCTGAAGATGTCTTCATCTGTTTTGACCTTCATCTCTCTCTTACTAACGTTTCTTCCCAGATTTCTAGCCTAAGGATAATTTTATTCGGCAGGCACAATGAAAAAAGTAAAGAATTGAACAGTTCATTATTCACTGTTACACGTTCTCATTATACTTTCCTACTTCCAAGCAAGCTCTTCTTGTTCTTCATCTGAACGTACCTATTCATTTTATATACTTTATATTATTTTTTTTTTAAGACAGAGTCTTTTTCTGTCGCCAGGCTGGAGTGCACTGGCACGATCTTGGGTCACTGCAACCTCCATCTCCCAGGTTCAAGTGATTCCCCTGCCTCAGCCTCCCAAGTAGCTGGGACTACAGGCAGGCACCACCATGCCTGGCTAATTTTTTGTATTTTAGTAGAAACTTAAAATTTTTGTATTTTTAGTAGAGGTGGGAGTTTCACCATGTTGGCCAGGATGGTCTCGATCTGCTGACCTTGTGATCTGCCCACCTCAGCCTAACAAAGTGCTGGGATTACAGGCATGAGCCACCGCGCCCAGCCACTTTAGTAGTTTTTTAAGCCTAAAATTTCTCTAGCTTATCTTACATATCTGGTGCCTATATTAACCTAAGTTATATGTTTGATTAGTGGCCGAGCTCATTATATAACCACTTGTGCACTCATTTCAGATTCAATATGGACTCTTTCCTTTTCTCTAGATTGGAAGCATTTCAGTCTATGTAAATGAAATTAAATTTTCACGTGGATATCAACCTTCTCAAATTACCACCCCTTTTACAGTCTCAGACTATGTTATTATACCTACTTATTTTCTGAACTTGTGAAATTTGCCATCCTAAAAATTAGATTTTACTTTGGACTTGACTGACACCTTATTAGTATATCCTGGAACTGCCTTTCTCAATGTCCAACCAAAATACTAAGGAAATCAGAGAAAAAAGTAAAATGTGCACACACACACACACACACATAAAAACACACTAGAACTAACAGTCAATTGATTGAATAAGTCTATTAAAAATTAAATTCACTGACTACAATGTTGAGTGAGCTTATAGAAACAAGAAAGTAGAATGAAAGGAATTTCTCTATACCTGACCCCATTCAAAAATGCAGTGACTAGGCCAGGCACAGAGGCTTAAGCCTGTAATCCCGGAACTTTGGGAGGCCGAGGCAGGTGAATCAGTTTAGGTCATGAGTTCGAGACCAGCCTGGCCAACATGGTGAAACCCCATTTCTACTAAAAATAGAAAAATAATTAGTCGGGCATGGTGGCACATGCCTGATACAAAACAAAGCCAAATATATCACAGAGAAAGAAAACAAATATCCTTCATAAACTTAGATACAAATTTCTTTAATAACTTACTAACAAAGTCAATTCAACAACATATAAAACTTATAAAAAAGATTATGTATACCATGACCCAGTTGGATTTATTTCAGAAATGCAAGATTGTCTTTATATTTGAAAATCAGTTAGTGTAATATATACATCATATTAACAGAATGAAGGACAAAAATACATTATCTGAAAGATGCAGAAAAAGCATTTGATAAAACCCAACATTTATAATAAAAATTCTCAGCAAACTAGAAGAAACTTCATTCTGATAAAGGGCATCTACCAACAATTTAACAAAAGTACAATAATTGTACATTGCATTTTATAAACCATTCTTGAAATAAATTAAAGAAAATTTAAAATAGCCTGTGATCATGGATTGGAGAACTCAATATTGTTAAGATGACAGTTTTCCTCAAATTAATCTGTAGATTTAACACAATCTTTATCAAAATCCCAGCAGGCTTTTGTGTAGAAATTGACAGGTTTCTCCTAAAATTTGTAAAGAAATGCAAAGGATCTAGAATAACCAAAATAATTTTGAAAAAGGAAGAACAAATTTAGAAAATTTTTACTACTCAATTTCAAAGCATTTTGTAATACTATAATAATGGAGACAGTGTGGTATTTGGGTAAAGATAGGTATACAAATAAATGGAACAGAATTAAGAGTTTGTAATAATCGCTTATGATTTTTGACAAAGGTATTAAAACAATACAAGAGTGAAAAGATAGTCTTTTCAACAAGTAGTACTGGAACAAGTGGATATTCCTATTTTAAAAAATAAATTTAGATCATTACCTCACACCACACACAAAATTTAACTCAAAATGGACCACAGACATAATGTACCAGCTAAAACTGTAAAACTTCTACAATAAAAGATAGGAGAAAGTTCTCATGTTCTTGGAGTGGGCAAAGAGTTCTTAGACATAACCATAACAGCTAGGGCCATAAAAAAGCATGATAAATTTAACCTCACTAAAATTAAAAACTTTTGTACTTCAAAAGACACTATTAAGAAAATAAAAAGACAAGTTGCAAGCTGGACAAAAAATTGCATATTATATATCTAGTAAAGGTCTTCTATCCAGAATAGAAAAAAAAAAAACCTCTTACAACTCGATCACAAAAACCAAAATAACCCAATCAAAAAGAGACAGAAAACACTCACAGAGAAAAAAAAAATAACCTGATGAAAAAATGGGCAAAGGACATGATTAGACATTTTTCCAGAGAAGATATTCAAATGGCTAATAAGCACATGAAAAGATGCTTAACATCATTAACCAACAGGAAAGCTGAAATTAAAGGCACAATATGATATCAGTAAACACCCACTAGAATCTCTCGAGAAGATTATAGTCTGGTTGGAAAAGACAGACACATAAATACTATCTGTTACAGTTACTACCAGGGAAATCTAAATAGGGTTTAGTTACACATAAAAAGGCCATGGATGAAAAACTGTAGCAATAGACAGGCTGGATACCCCTCACTAGACTATGATGTTTCTATGATGTTTTAACTCCCAGCTTTTCAAAGTCTCTTCCCCTAACAATGGCCCTGTTAATAAATTGCAAAGGACCTCACTTCACGTTTCTTTATTACCTTTGAATAAAGTTTCTTCAAACTTTTATCTTTTGGGGGTCTACTTTAGATATTTTTATTGCTTTTAATCCATCCATCCATTCACTTATTCATTCATTCAATCATTCATTTAGTCATATAATCAGTAAAGGTTTATTGAGCATCTTTTATCACCAGCACTGTTCTAGGCACTTGGAGTTCAAAAGTGAAAAAAAAATAGTGAAACATGATTGCCCTAATAGTGCTTAACTTATCAGTACAAGAAGGTTTGAATTCTTCTTCTACAGGAAGAAGTGCACATGGTTTTTCTTGCATTTGTGCCCATCATTATTTCTCTTTCACCTATTCTTTGTTACACTCTAAAATTTATGTCTGTTAACCTTGATGTTAAATTCATCACGCCAATACTTCATACTATTTGATTATTTAGTTTAGTTTTCCTCATTTTCTCCATCAAATCTATGAAATTTTTCCCAGATGGCTGAAGTGTGTCTCTCAAACTCCAAATTCCCTGTTATCACCTTTTTTATAATAAGGAATCAAAGCTTGCACTGAGCACTAACCAGAGTTTGTCATCTCAGCAGGAAGACAAATATAGCTGCTTCACTGCAGGTGACAGGGACAAGACTCCTGAATCTACGCCTAATGTTGCTGCTTAAAGACTCTCCTTTCTATTGACCTTGGCACTCTTTGGCCCTATTCTTGACATCTCTCACTTCTCTGAGTGAGCTTATGGGGGCTCAGTTTGATTAAATCAACCCATAGGCATCTGTAATTACCAGTCGTTACCACCACTGGATAATGTAACCCAGCAACTGTCAGAATGTTTAAAATGTTTAAAATAGAAGAAATGAAGACACAAAAATTATCCTGTATCATTTATTGTATTATTTCACAACAGATCTGACTTTTAAAAATTTTAGAAGTTGGTTCTGTTTTTGAGGTTAATAAATTTCATTAATTTATCAAAGGAAAGTTTCAGTAACTGTAGGAAAACATAATAAATATTTTAAGTATAATTGTTCTTATTTTAGTATGTATATTAGGGCATTTTCTGCTTCTGTCTCTACTTTTATACATGAATATTAACCTGTACCTGAAGGTCATTCTTAGAAGTAGATGAAGAACTGGGCACAGTCACTCAAGGCCTGTAATCCCATCACTTTGGGAGGCCAAAGTGAGAGGATCCCTTGAGCCTGGGAGTTTGAGACCAGCCTGGCAACATAGGGAGACCTCATCTCTATTTAAAAAAAAAAATTACTCTTCAAGGAGAACTACAAACCACTGCTCAATGAAATAAAAGAGGATACAAACAAATGGAAGAACATTCCATGCTCATGGGTTGGAAGAATCAATATCATGAAAATGGCCATACTGCCCAAGGTAATTTATAGATTCAATGCCATCC
The DNA here is from genome assembly GCF_009828535.3 of Hylobates moloch. Lineage (NCBI taxonomy): Eukaryota > Metazoa > Chordata > Mammalia > Primates > Hylobatidae > Hylobates > Hylobates moloch. The sequence goes on from NW_026652288.1 coordinate 67,879,846, forward strand.
CCATCAAGCTACCAATGACTTTCTTCACAGAATTGGAAAAAACTACTTTAAAGTTCATATGGAACCCAAAAAGAGCCCGCGTCACCAAGTCAATCCTAAGCCGAAAGAACAAAGCTGGAGGCATCATGCTTCCTGACTTCAAACTATACTACAAGGCTACAGTAACCAAAACAGAATGGTACTGGTACCAAAACAGAGATACAGATCAATGGAACAGAACAGAGCCCTCAGAAATAATGCCACATATCTACAACTATCTGATCTTTGACAAACCTGACAAAAACAAGCAATGGGGAAAGGATTCCCTATTTAATAAATGGTGCTGGGAAAACTGGCTAGCCATATGTAGAAAGCTGAAACTGGATCCCTTCCTTACAGCTTATACAAAAATTAATTCAAGATGGATTAAAGACTTACATGTTAGACCTAAAACCATAAAAACCCTAGAAGAAAACCTAGGCAATATCATTCAGGACATAGGCGTGGGCAAGGACTTCATGTCTAAAACACCAAAAGCAATGGCAACAAAAGCCAAAATTGACAAATGGTATCCAATTAAACTAAAGAGCTTCTGCACAGCAAAAGAAACTACCATCAGAGTGAACAGGCAACCTACAAAATGGGAGAAAATTTTTGCAACCTACTCATCTGACAAAGGGCTAATATCCAAAATCTACAATGAACTCAAACAAATTTACAAGAAAAAAACAAACAACCCCATCAAAAAGTGGGTGAAGGACATGAACAGACACTTCTCAAAAGAAGACATTTATGCAGCCAAAAAACACATGAAAAAATGCTCATCATCACTGGCCAGCAGAGAAATGCAAATCAAAACCACAATGAGATACCATCTCACACCAGTTAGAATGGCCATCATTAAAAAGTCAGGAAACAACAGGTGCTGGAGAGGATGTGGAGAAATAGGAACACTTTTACACTGTTGGTGGGACTGTAAACTAGTTCAACCATTGTAGAAGTCAGTGTGGCAATTCCTCAGGGATCTAGACCTAGAAATACCATTTGACCCAGCCATCCCATTACTGGGTATATACCCAAAGGACTATAAATCATCCTGCTATAAAGACACATGCACACATATGTTTATTGCAGCACTGTTCACAATAGCAAAGACTTGGAACCAACCCAAATGTCCAACAACGATAGACTGGATTAAGAAAATGTGGCACATATACACCATGGAATACTGTACAGCCATAAAAATGATGAGTTCATGTCCCATGTAGGGACACGGATGAAACTGGAAACCATCATTCTCAGTAAACTATCACAAGGACAAAAAACCAAACACTGCATGTTCTCACTCATAGGTGGGAATTGAACAATGAGAACTCATGGACACAGGAAGGGGACTGTTGTGGGGTTGGGGGAGGGGGAGGGTTAGCATTAGGAGATATACCTAATGCTAAATGACGAGTTAATGGGTGCAGCACACCAACATGGCACATGGATACATATGTAACAAACCTGCACATTGTGAACATGTACCCTAAAACCTAAAGTATAATAATAATAATAAAAAAAGAAAAAAAAATTACCTAGATCTGTGGCACATGCCTGTGGTCCCAGCTACTCAGGAGGCTGAAGCGAGATAATCGCTGGAGCCTGGGAGGTCGAGGCTGGAGTGAGCTATAATTGTGCCACTTCACTCCAGCCTGGGTGAAAGAACAAGACCCTGTCTCAAAAAAGAAAAGAAAAGAAAACAGATGAAGGGACAAATATTTACTAACTCCCTATGTTAATTAATGATAGGATGTAACCCTATCCTCATAATAGTACTAAAATGTATATATTATTGTTCATGTTCGTTGGAAGAAACAATGCAAGCTCAAATGTGATCATAAATTTATTCAGGATTATAGAATTATTAAGCAGGGAAGGAAGGCTTCATTCTCGTATCTCTTTGACAGCAACAAATCTCCATCATAGTCCTATTGTGCCATCCCATATTTAAGAAATAATGCTTACAATTAGAAGAGCCCCTAAATTTACATTAAAAGTGAACCGAGCATAGTAAGTATGGCTACATTTTAGTTCTAAATTCATCCTTGGTAAAATCTCATCATTGGAAGAAGTTGAAGAAAGATGAGATTCATGAGTTTCTGGGTTCAGAAGCAATGAATAATTTTTCTCCTGCCTCATTACTCAATGTAACACATGTACAAATGCTTTTAGGTACAATGAAAATACGTCTTATAGACTGCCACTTTGGGAGAAACATTCACTTTACATTTTGAGTGAGAGAACTAGATTTAAAATTCTCTTTCAGTACATTTTCAGAGACTCCTACAATTTTTAAAACTCTTTCTTCATTTCCTTAAGTCATTGTTTGTGCTATAATTTCAACAGTGTCTCCCTGGCTTTTGCCATCAGTGAAACAAAGAGTCTTTCAAGAAACTGAACAACAAAACAAAAAATTACTGGTCATAATATTTTGGTTCATTTTTTTCACAACAAATATTTCATTTATGCTTATTGTTAGTTGCCTCCTTTAAATCTAGCCGAAAGGAGGGCAGATGATCTTGTTTATTTTGATGAAAATGCATCTGTATCTTAAAATATGACCATTAATGAATGGTCATATTTGGTTGGATTTTGGTCTTAGAATGCAAAGAAATACACCGGCCTTAGTGCTGTTGGAAAATGTCAAAATATACCTAAAAGCAAACAAGATGCCATTGCAGGCCTTCTCTACAGCCAGGTAAGGACAGGACTAAGCCTGCATACCGCCTCCAGGGAGCTTCCCTCCACACCTGCCCAAACAAAGCTGCAGAGCTTGAGTGTGAAAGTCTGAAACAAAGCTGAATCTTCAGCAACACTGACTGTGGCCTGTGGCGACAGAAGGCCTCATCACTTCTAATCACTTCCCCCGACCCTCCCCCAACCCCCCCCCAATCTTCTTTTTTAGAGGCAGGGTCTTTCTACTTTGCCCTGCCTGGTCTCCATCTCTTGGTCCCAAAAGGATCCTCTCACCTCAGCTTTCTAAGTAGCTGAGACTACAGGTGCAGGCCATGGCTCCCAGCTTTCAGACCTTCTTTCAAAACATAAGTCAGATAACAAAACTTCTCACCTTATTGGAATTCAAACCCAAATCCCCCATGACTTTGCCCCCAGCTACATCTCAGACCTCATCTCCTACCCCTTTCCCACTTCTTACCAGCTCCCACCACTGACAAACACACGAGGTATAATCCTGTCTCAATGACTTTGCAATTTCTACATTCTGTCCCGGGAATTCTTTTCTTCAGCCATGGCCATTCAGATCCCTCTTTAAGTTCCCTCAGTTCTCTATTAACATGTCACCTTGTTAGAGAGGTCTTTCTCAAGGATATAATATGAAATTAAGACTTTCTCTCTTCCCATTGTTTTGTTAAGTTCCCTTGTGTTATTTCTTATACCCTTTAATCACTACTTTGCACATGATGTATTGTTTATTGTCTCTTTGCCACTACCAGAATTAAAAGCTCCAGGAAGAGTGAATAAAATAGTCTTATTATTGCTTTCCATAGAACATCCCTGGCCCATAGCAGGAACTCAGAAAGGACTGGTTAAATAAATTGTTAAATGAAATCAGCAAGATTTATTTTCTTTTTGACTTAAAACATCAAAAGTGATCAACAGAATGGCTTAATTGCTTTAATGACCATGAAATGTAGGTGAATGATAGGGAGGTGAGTGGACTTGGCTAAGTCTTAAAATGAAACCCATGGTTTGGGTTATCCCAAGATGAGAATGAACTCTAGAATCATTTTATGATCACTACATCAGTTTTTAATGTCACTCAATATGTTTCATTTACTTCTATTGGTCTCCTGTTTCCCCTTCTGAAAAGTTTTAAGCTTTATAATCTTCAAGTTAAACTCATAACATCTCCTCCTTAAAAGGAAACAGAAGCAATACTAATGTGCTCTGATTAAGATTAGAAAACTCTATTTAGAAGATTGTGTGTATGTGTGTGTGTGCTGTTTTCTAATAGAGCTTCCACATAATGGCTTTTAACTTTTCAATATAGAAAATGCTTGATGAGATATAGCTAGAACAATCTGATCTGATACTTGAGGCTTTATAGCTCTCGTACATTTTTGTTCAGAGAAAAAAGGAATGATGAGCTAGCTGAGCATAATAATGTGAAAGAGAGAATGTGGCGATGGCATACTATTGTTCACTTAAAAATCTCTGAACATCATACTTCCTTTATTTTGTGCATATATGAGGTCAAAAATATGCCTGCCATTATAATCAACTTCTTATCCTGATCTAGGATATTTTTATGAATAAGATAGCTATGTTTTGACTTGCTGTTTTATTTTCATTGTGCTGAACCTAGGGTTTTTTAATCTTCCTTTATAGAAACTAAAAAGTCTTGCAATGCTAAAACAAGCACATGATTTTAGAGGTTTTATTTTTAAAGGCCAATGTACTTATACATACACAATTAGTTTTCTCGTAAAATATAACATTTTTTCATGTTCAATTTTGTCCCTTGTTCTTTAACATGTGATATATTATCAAAATATCGAGGTAAGGTTGCCAGGAGCTTAGCAAAGTAATGATAATGTAAATTCTTTTGTCCCCTAGAGTTAAGCTATCATCACAGACATACCTACTAATTCCTACAATTTAAACTACATCTATCTGTTCAATATGACCTCCTCAATTTGATTCACGAGAGTGTATTTTGAGGTATTGTAATTGAATCCGTACAGTGACCACAGAGAGGGCAGGTAAGGGCAGAATTTTATTTCTGATTTCTCTAGAGAAGATGATAACAATGAAGTGAATTATAATTGACAAAACATGAAGAAAGACAAATTTAGCTTTCAGATGTGTCTAAATACATTATGCTTAGAGTTTAATACCATTTTAATATTTTCTTTCTAAATAAGAAAATTACATTCTTTGAATTTTTGAAGATTGGGTGTGTTGGTAATGCCCTCGCCACTTGTCACCAAATCATTTTTTATTGCTTAATTTGTCACTACTGTAAGGAAATTACCTTTACAACCAAAGTATTTAAGTTACGACCTGACATTGCATACACAAGTGTGCTACTGTTGCCCAGGGTAATCTGAACCCTGAGAGCTGGGAAAGAGGCAAAATCGATTCTGGAAGCCTTCATTGTGATCCTACTTGGAAGGTATCTGCAACTTTGGATTTCTTTGAGGCTTTCTCACAATCTCATTTAATTAGGCTAATACTCCCTAATACTTTGTCATGTTACAGATTGTGTGAAATCTAATTTAAATATGTGCAAATCTTTTGCTATTCAACGGGACCTTTGCGTGGTGCAGCCAAATGTGGTAAATGTATCTTATTCAAGGTTTCTTCCTGGTTTGGAATTATAAACAGAATGTAAATTGGCTACTTATATGCTACCTCTAATTCAAGGTATATCCTGTTAAAACACCAATTTGTTCTCAATCAGAATGATATACTCAATAAGTACTTAAAATTGCCTGCTTGCTAGCTAATCGCATTACATATCTGCTTCAAGCTATTTAATAAAAAAAAAACTTTAAGTTTAAAAAAAAAAAAAGTTACAACCTGAACACAGATTGGATATTCAGTGATCCTACTCAGCACTGCTGTGTTAATTGAATACTTTCCTTATTATTGCAAATCTTGGGGGTTTTTGTATACTTATAATATATATTTATTAAGTGCTAAAGCATAGAAAATCAAACTTAGCTTCTGACTTCTACTTTTTTAAGGAAAAATATATGTCTAATTATAAGTGTTCTTATTATTGTAATTTTTTTAAAATAATCAAATTTTTGGCAGAAATTAAGTGCATTTGAAATAGTAATAGAATGAAAAAGATTGGTAAGAATAGACATTCAATGATCCTATGAAATCTAACTACCTTTATCACCCAACCCTTTTAAATAACTTTTCTCTTGGCAAAACAAGAGAAAGTTATTTTATTTCATTCTCAATTTTTTCTAGAAATACATTTCTTCTGTAGAAGAAAACAGTATATAGATAATGCAATTGTGTCCTAAGTCATTTAATAAACAGTTCTTCACTTGCCCAGCTTAATAATCAGTCCTAATGCCCAGCTTAATTTGGCCTTTCCAATTGTTCCGTTAATTCTACTGCAAAATATTTTCTAGTAATAGCAATAGATTAAATTCAATGCGTATTTATTGTATAGCATACGTGGCCAATAAATCCTGAAAAAGCACCTTGCCTGTAAGGTAAGTGCTATTATATTTACATTTTACAGAGAAGAAAACTAAACTTAAAAGTCAAAAACATAAAGCCAGTAAGTGGGTAAGCAGAATTTTAATGCAAATATGTTGCTCTAAGCCTGTGCTTATGACATTTGTTATTTATTACTGAGAGAAGGGAAGTTACATGTACTGATTCCTTAATTCTTATCACATACTATGCAGGGTGAACTGCATATGTTACTTATTCCTTACCACGGCAATATAAATAATAAATATTTAATAACCTTATTGTACAGATGGGCAGTATTTGTTCCAGAAATCTGAGTTCTCTCATAACTAGACATAAAATCTTAAGAAACATATGTATGCCTCCCAAGAACCAACTTTTTAGATAAATGAGGATCTGGCTAGTGACTCTCTAAGCAATTATGTACTCTCCACCTACGAAACTTAAAATATCTTATCTGAGAGATTCACCAGCAGGTACTGCCATTACACATAACACTCCACCATGATCCAGCATCCATGTCTTGTGCAGACACTCCTTCCTGGGAGGAAAATATAAATGATGGTTATGCCTTTTCCCTTACCCCATTGTCAGACTCTGATTTCAGTAAAGCCCTACCAAGGCCCTCCCTTTCCACCTGTAGGCTCTGGAGAATACATACATAGATCCTTCCTCTAAGAACGTTTCAGATGCTTGAGCAACATTGTTTCCAAGTTAACTTGCAGCTTTATTTCCGTGAGTTTATGCTGATTCCCCATAGAAGTACAGTTGCTTTATTTGCAGCTTTATTTCTGTGATTTTATGCTGATTCCCCATAGAAGTACAGTTGCTTTAACTATGTTTATATTTTAAGTGGATGTTGGCCATGACATCTCACTAAAGAAGTCCTCTTGTATACGGACCCCAGCTGAAGAAACAAAATGAAACAATGGGTGAAAGAATTCTCAAAGCTCAACATCCCTAAAGGCAAATTGACAGAAATGTCTGTTCAAAGAAGACAAAATCATGAGATTTATGCTCAATAGCCTTTTTTTTTTGTTCTACTTCTGTGGGGCAGAAGACATGATTTAGCAGATCTAGGAACTGGGAACTAAAAGTAAATAGTTCATCTTTCTCCTCTCAAAGAAAGTCTTCTTATGGTACAGAGGAAAGATGAGATGAGGAGTAAAAGCCAAGAGAAACAGGCAAGATGGATCTTAATGCCTAGCTGTGCAGAATTTTAAGAATATTTCTGGGCATATTGTATATAAAGGAGAGGACACAAGTGGAATGAAAAAAGCTGAAAATGGAGTGAAAGTTCGAAAAAAAATCCCAGCAAAACAAACTGAATAAAAATCCCAGAAATTATAGACAGCATAAAAAGCCTAAGAGAAGTTATGTTTTCCTCTTAGGAATAAAAGATGAAAACGAGTGGAGCTATGAATAGCATTTATGATTCCACTAGTGATAGTTATAAGCATGGAAAATGGTGCTTATGAATCTGGAGGTGAGGAGATGGAGAAAGCTTGGCAAACGGTGTCCTCATTGTTCAAATAATGTTACTGAGGCATCGCTGCCACCTAGTGGCCAACATCAACTTTAATGCTATCTGTTCCTGTTTGGGGGGGTGAGTTTCAATATTTTTAAAAAACATGATATGAAGAAACAGTAAAGTCACTGCCATTGCTTCTCCAACAACCTCTAATCTGTGTTCTTTTCCAGGGCTCTTCTACTTGTAGGAGCCTATACTTATCTCAGTAGGTGCTTATGTCTTATGGAAAAGAATAGAAAATTACTTCATCAGGATTGTATTTTAGTGACACATCATTGTATTTTTCCATTTAGGATTGGCTCATCTTTAATTTTTTTAATTTAAATATTTAATTGGTAGTCCTATATAGAATGCTCAGCATTCAATTTTTCTTACAAGATATTCGACAACCAACTGGCAGAATTTAACTTTTTTCCCCTCACAGCATGATTTGACATGATGTTTTCTCACTACCGTGTGCTAAAAGGGTCAAATAACTCTACATACAGTCCCAAGCTCTGAGGAAATTGTAGCATCAGGAGGGATGTAGAGAAGATATAGAGAAAAAGAGTAAAACAGAGCTTCTTGCAACTTAAATCTTTGCTGCCTTAGTCTCAAAGGCTTGGAACTCAAGAAAACCACAGATTTACAGAGCTTTGACTATATTTATAACAAGCTATCTCTTATAGTTTTTTTCCACCATTGTTAATCATATTGCAGAATATCTTCCTTCTCAGTGTTAATAAATAAAATCACCACATTTCGTGGAAAAGTTTGGAACTAAATAATCTGGAAATAACCAACCTATGCTTCTGCCATCTGGCACTGGGAGGCAGATACACAGACCTAGGCTTAGAATAATGTAGTCACAGATTCTGAACACATTCAGTTCTTTTCCTCCCTAGTAAGTGGTTCATCCAATTAATCCATAAGGACAGTGTCTGCTTTCTAAACTCTGGCAATCCAACACAACCACAGCACAGGCAACTGTAAAATAGATACAGGTTTTAAATTGAACCCTCTGCTTCCTTCTGTTAGAAATTGTCTTCATTCATTTTATTCTCTGTTCTTATATCTTAATCGTTCTATTTTAAGTTTTTCTCCCAGTCTGTTTTCCTCTCTGAATAAATGGAAGAAGTGTTTAGTTGTCAAGAGGAAAGTATGGATGAAGAAGAGATGTTCAGGACTAAGTGCTTCTTGGTTTATTTCTGATTAAAGTGGATGTTGCTAGTAACATCCTATCATTGACTTCCAAACAAATGCCAGTATCTTCCATTAGCCAACTCAAATGCAGAAGGATCCCCCCAGAAGAACAATTATATGAATACATCTTTGGAAGACAGAATTTTCAAGGGGAAGAAAAATAAAATGTTAGATCAGACGCAGAATAGCTGAGTGTTTTACTCCTCTGCTCTCTTACTTTATCTAGTCCTTCTACCGGGTAAAGGAGGCCCCAAACCCGTCAGCCATACACCAGCTTACCACCTTCACAGGTTTGGCCTTTTTATGTTTACTGTGATTTATTTAATCCTTTTTCTTTAAATTCACTTTTACTTAGCTTCATTCTAGATAATAAGATGGCAGAAATTGTAACTTTGATGCTATTTTTTGTATAATTCCCATGAAAAGAAACATAACTATTAAAGAAAAATGTCTACTACTCAAAAGCCAAAACCTGAAAGTTGAAGAGAAGAAAATAAAAAATGATCTCTTTCGGTAGCATGCTTGGCATCTCTTTTCTCTCCCTCTCTCTCTCTCTCTCTCTCTCTCTCACACACACACACACACACACACACACTCAAACACATAATGGCAATTTGAGAGTATATTGATCTAAATGTTTAAGAACTAGATAGTTGAAAGAAGTAATGTAAAAAAAAAAAATGTAAAGAATTGAAAGTAACTTCATATGAAAATTGTACTTCTGGCCATAATGAAATAACAAGGACCAGACTCAACCTCCTGCTATAAACACAGAAACTGGATGAAATGTCTGCAATGAAGCATTTTTAGGCTTTAGGCAGTAGGCAGCCCAGGACTATTATCCCTGAGGAAAGGGAAACAATGGTGTGAGCCCTACAACCTCCCTAGCTTCCTGCCTACAGGAAATTTCTGTACCATGGCCACATGGAAGGGGAAACCAGACAGAATCTAGCAGTCTTAGGGAGTTGACGAGAGAAACTGGAGTTCAAAGAGGCTGAATTCCTTTGAAGTTGTAGGACAGAGTTACAGAAAGGAGAGAACTATAAAAACAAAACAAAACAAAACAAAAACCTAGCTGCAGATTTGTTACTGGAATCACCCTGAGTCTTCGTTGAGTACTAGGTAGTGCATGTAAGAGTAAAACTCCATGACCTCAGACAACAAGCAACCTCAGATTGTAAGCAGAATAATTTCTAGAGCTCACAAAAGCCAGGGTGTCATTCAAGCACCAACCAATCAGCATGAAGAGTCCTCAGTAATCACTTGAGGACATTCAGTACAGACTCCAAATGATCATGCTTTAGTGAAATTATCCCAGGAGTAAATGCTACTTTAAACCATCCCTGGCCAGGTACAGTGGCTCACACCTGTAATCTCAGCACTTTGGGAGGCTGAAGCAGTGGATTGCTTGAGCCCAGGAGTTCAAGACCAGCCTGGGCAACATGGTGAAACACCATCTCTACAAAAAGATACACTGGGCATGATGGCACATAACTGTAATCCCAGCTACTGGGGGGGTTGAGGTGGGAGGATCACTTGAGCCCAGGAGGTCACAGCTGTAGTGAGCTGTGATCGTGCCACCGCACTCCAGCCAGGGTGACAGAGCAAGACCCTGTTCAAAAACAAAACGAAACAAAACAAAATAACAACAACAACAAACCCAGCCCTAATACATCTTCAAAACAAGACTCAAAGCAATCAAACTGGTCTGCAACTTAAGTGTCAAAACACTCATTAAGGACAAGAAAATCAAGACACTTAGCAATATAACAATCACGATATCCAACATTCAATAGGAAATCACTGGGCATGACAAGAAGCAGGAAAATGTGACCCATAACAAGAAGGAAACGTATTTAAAAGAGAATATAAGCACAATGAGTAGAGAAGTGAAAAAATAAAAGGAACTCAAGCACCCTCACACACGTATCACTTTGATCCTTATACCAATCAATTAAGGCATGACACAATATTATTTAACCCCATGTTATAGATGAGAAAACCAAGTCATAGGTATTATAAATGAACCGCCAAAAAGGCATGAGCCCCGTAGTTTTTAGAGTCAAACTAGAACTCAAGTCTCTTGAATCATTAATGTTCTTCAGTAGATGGTAGCACAAATCATAGTTAAAGGAGGTTACTGTGGATAGTAGTAGACTATGGTAAATTTTCTTAGATCATCATAAGGCAAAATTATCAAGAAAAACTGTGCATGTGTAAATGTATGCCTGTGTGTATGCATGCGCATGTGTGTACCTGTGTGTACATGCATAAAGGCTATGCCATACAGATTATACAATTCTACACAATAATTACTCTTATTATTATAAAGTTCATTTTACTATGCTGTGCTCAAATCTTAATATAGTTACCATTATAAAAATGACTTTTCTAATGGAATGAGGACTAACTCTTCCCCAATTCTAAAAGCAGGGCTCCAAAACATTGCCCTAAGGACGTAACTGGAGAAAAAAGGAGGAAATTAGTTTTAAACTAAGAGCCACTTTTATGTGGCGAGGTCAGTATAACTCAGGAACGAGTTTAAAAATCGAACTTACAAAACTTTCATTACTGGAAATTTCTAAAAACAACAATTTGTCTTGAAAAGGTCTGTTTAACTTTTCTTAGAGGAAGAAGGCTAACTAGAAGATGTCTGACGGACTCTTTTAATTCTAACGTTCCATATTAGATAACTTTCCTTAGTCAATGTGAATACATTTGAGTGTTATATTCTATGGAAGGGATGTAAATTTCAGAGTATTAAAATATTCCCTTTTTATGCTGTACTCTGAAAAATGTAGGAGCTTACTATCATTTTTGAGTTATGTTACATTTAGAGCACGGGAATAGAAATGGCCAGGGATATGCAAGAGTCCATATAAGACCTCACTAATGTGAACACTTTGATGAATACAAACCAGTGCTTCCTTATGAGTGTACTGTAAAGACATATGTATATACTTATTTGTAATATGTATAATAATTTTAAAAACGTATGTAAATAAAATGACACATATGCATATATATACATGCGATCATGCATGTGTGCATGTGCACACACATATATATTTGAGAAACACTACATAGAAACACAATATTTTTTCTTAAAGATTCACAATGCCTATTAACATGTTAAAGGTTTTGGAAAATTGTGCAATAACTTTTCATGCATTGGCAAACTACTCAGATTGGAATCTTGTTTTGAAAAATAACTGTTAATATCTTGCAGAGCTATTATTCCCTTGAAATCCAGTCTGGGAAACAATGTTAAAGATGCTTGCTTCAAAGCTTTGGTGCTGAAATAAGACTTCTTGAATGTAAACACAAGTTTATACCATATTAATTATTTGCTCTTGTCAAGATTCAGTTTCCTTACACAAAAAAATAGAATAATGATATCTATCTCAAAAATTTGTATGATATTTTAAATTACAAACCTGATTCTAAACAGTATCAGGTGCAGAGTAAATTTTCAATAAATATTAATCATATTGGCTATAATTTGATTAAATAGATGAAATTGTGGAGAAAAGCTTTTTTCATTAAAAATCGTGGGTTGTTTGTGCAAGAGAACTATGAGAAAACCCAGAGTAAAGGGGCATATCATGTTCAATATTCAAAAGAAGATATATGGACTGGGCACAGTGGCTATCATCTGTAATCTCAGCACTTTGGGAGGCCGAGCAGGTGGAATCACCTGAGGTCAGGAGTTTGAGACCAGCCTGGCCAATATGGTGAAACTCTGTCTCTACTAAAAATACAAACATTAGCCGGGCTTGGTGGTGTGCAACTGTAATCCCAGCTACTCAGGAGGCTGAGGCAGGAGAATCGCTTGAACTCAGGAGACGGAGGTTGCAGTGAGCCAAGATTGCGCCATTGCACTGCAGCCTGGGAGACAGAGAAAGACTTTATCTCAAAAAAAAAAAAAAAGAAGAAGAAAAAAAAGAAGTAGACGAAGAAGAAGGCATATTAGATATTTTCATTCACTTGATACCCTTTACAACCAAAGTAGGGGACAAAACATCTCAATATAATGGCTCTCCAAGTTTCAGGAGGATCTTTACTAGACTTTTTAGGCAAATAGAGATTTCTCTATTAAATGAAGACAGAAAAAGCTATCATTTTAAATGGAAATAATAACTGACCCCAAAGCAGTAACCAAATAGAATAGTTTGAAACGTCCGTTTCATTTAAATTTAGATGTTTTCAAAATGTTCATTTTTTAAAATTTAAAACCCTACTTTAAGTTTCTCTCAAAAGTATTCCTACACTAAAAAGTAGACAGTGAATCTAATGGTTGACATTACTTTTCACTGAACTCTTTTGACTTTAGTTGACATTGGTAATTATCATCCAAGAAGTAATCACTTGCATATTTGAGGCCTCAACTTAGTATATGGCAGTAATTGACATTGAGGGAAATGTCAGGACATTATTCTTTTAAGAACAAAATCAAACTTTTCAGAGAAGTTTGTTGCGTCTTCATCTACAGAATAGTATTCAAACATGAGCAACTAGAGTGTCATTTGCCAGAAAACTTTTGAATTGGACTTTCTGCCTAAGAATTAGTTTGTTCTTAGAAGAGTCGGCCTTAGAGCCAGACAAATCTAAATTTGAGTTCAGCTCCATGACTTTCAAATTCTGCAGATTTGAGCAAGATATTTTGCCATTCTGTGACTTGTCTTACTTATAAAAGAGAAATGATGTCATCTGTTATTTGAGGTGGCAGAGGTAAGAAATAAACGAGATCACACATGGAAAACACCTAGAAGAGGCCCCAGCAAGGTTTAAGTACCAAAAGATGGTAATTTTATGTCTATCTATTCATAAGCTAGAAACAGAAAATTAAATATTTGTAAGTTAAAGCGCATTAAAAAACAAATTCTTTAAAAATCATTCCATGACATTTTATATATTCCTTGTCATCACATAAATAAGATGGGAAAAGAAAATCTCCATGTCTTTGCTTGCCATTCCCCAAATAAATAACCCCCACCCACGCTACGTCTGCTTGGCTAGCTCCAACACTCCTTCTTTTGGAAGTTTTTCTCTACTCCTATCCCTGGCTGAGTTCATTATTTTATCCTCTGGATCCCTGTGGGACTTATTTGGACTAATTATTCAATTTAGCCTGTATTTGTCCTGTCATTGATCCTTTACTATCCATGTAATCCTGGCTGGCAAGAGAAGGTGTTTACAAGGATCATTTTTCAGCTAGTTGCCATACCTCAGAACTCAAATGGCTAATGAAACTGTATTACATGTAGTTGCTCATTCTGGAAGCCAGGGTACAAGTTTCACACAAATTGTGATACCAAATACCATACAAATGTTCTCTATGTAATCTTGGATTACTGCATTTTTTTTGGAGTATCTACTTAGTCTGATTTATAGACTCCTAGAGGGGAGTGATATCATGAAAGCAGGCTGCAATCTATTTCTATACCATTGGGCAAAAAGTGATAGGCTGTCTACTAATGCAGTGGCCAAACCATGGCTGGGTGTAGTAGCTTATGCCTATAATCCCAGCACTTTGGGAATCTGAGGTGAGGGGATTGCTTGAGGCCAGGAGTTTGAGACCAGCCTGGGCAACATAGCAAGAACCCATCTCTAAAAAAGAAAAATAAATAAAAGAAAAACAACCACTGCCTACAGAAAAAATGCATTTAACATTTCAGACTTCTCCTTTTCCTCCTCCCTCTCTCTCTCTCTCTCTCTCACACACACACACACACGCAAACACTTGTATACACACATAACTAAAACAAAATATTCACAACATAATACTTTATAATGAGTGAGGGACTTCTTCTACTCCAGTTCAGTTCTATTTTATTCCATTTTATTTTTTGATGCTGGTTATGTCATACTAAATTAATTTTGCATATTCCCAGAAAATTAGTGAGTGCTTAACAGCACATGAAACATTATATAACTCTCCTGCGAATTTTTGGGACCTTTGTTGCACAAAATATTTCACAAGTGCTCTACTTTCATATCAGTTTTCCCAACGAAATACTTGAATGTTGCAATGTTAAAAAAAATGAGATTGCATAAATAAAAGATATCTATGAAGGTGTTTCTTTAAAAGAGAAATGCTGTGCATCATGGTCATAGTTTTCCAAATCCATAATGCTAGCTTCTAATTTTATCCATGATCAGTATCATGATGGCCACCAGACATCTCCCACACACAGTGCACCAGTTATAAATTTGTTTTTACAATGAACGGTCACTTCATAAACATGATGCATGAAAGATACACTTCCTGTGCTGTTCTCCAGACAGCTGGAGAGGAAAAGTCAAATCCTTTATACAAAGTCTCCTTGTTGTCAGTACATATGCTCTGTAGTTTCCAGACAGAGTGTCACCCTAGAAGCTGGCAACGAGGTACAGGAAAATGTCAGCTTTTGCTTGAAGTTAAATGGAGTTCACCACTTGGAGAAGCAATCCAGCCCCTAACTGGGTTCTTATGTGGACTCACTGAAGATGAAACAACAGTATCTGCCCAATTTCAAGGGAGCAAATGTAATTTTAATGCAAGAAAAGACCAGATGCATTTAATTAGATAGTATCCACAAAGGTACTAGAGAAAGATAATGAGTGAAAAAGGATTCATTTCTTAAACAGGACTCTAGACTCTATATAAGTAGCATGATGCCTTTTCAGTTCTATTATTTCAGGGAAAATGTGAAAAACAGCCTTTACCTTAGTCTGATGATATTCTCCATTATAAGAGCCTACCTCTCTTTGTTCTGGCTGCAGCCTTCTGATAGAACAGTTCTCAGTGTCGTTTGTTTCTAATGCAGATGTTCCTGTGGAAAGAGAATACAGTGAACATTCTAACTCCTTGGCAGTTCTCTATCAGTATAAATTAATGCAATTGAATCTTGACTAATAAGATGAAGACCACAGATCTTTAAAGTAGGTAAAAAACTTTAAGAGCATTTCAACCTCTTTCTTTCACAAATCTGGAAATTGAGGACCAGAGGGTGACGTGACTTTCCAAAGCTGCAGATTAAAAGTTTATCTAGGTTGAAATGTCTCCCACAGTAGAGTACTCCAGAGTAAATGGAAATAATTAACAGTCCTCCTTCATTTGATTATTCTAGTTTCACTGGGAAAAACTGCCATTTCTGAGCATGCAAATCTGAGACTTTCTCCCCCAGCAGCACACCATCAAAGAGGCACAATTTGAGGGACCGAAATTTCCTACTGGGGGCAGAGAAATCTGAATCTAAACCCAGCTGTGTGGCATCAGGCAATTTTTATGATTTATTTAAACTTTCCTTTTCTTATCTTGGGACATTAATACCACATGAATTATACCTAACCTACAAAGTTAATGTAATGATTTAATAAGTACATACAAATGTTGTTATTGAAATGTGATGTTTCTCTCTCTCTTACATCTGAACTCCCTATAAATGGAACCCTAAAACTGAACTTCTGTCCCTATTTTGATTTCCAGGTTCTGGACACAGGTAACACTATATTGTCTGCTGCAATGATTCTCAGATGCTGGCCCCCAAAGAATACTATCATCACTACATGGGAGCTTGTTAGAAATACAAATTATCAGGCTCCATCCAAAATCTCCTGAATCAGACATGCTAAGGGTGAAGATCAGAAATCTGTGTTTTAAAAAACCCTGCAAGGAATTCTGATATATGCTAAAAGTTAAGAGCCACTAGTTTACTGGATTCAGATGGAGTAGAGATGGAAACTGGCAAAAGGTGGTGTGATTAAGTCAAAGGACTCAATTTGAAGGCAGCTTCTAAAAGAAGACTGGACACGCATTAGAAAAACAGCTGTGAGTCAAAGCATCAGTCACAAGGGGCACGGGTGGGATGGGGGTGGGGACAAGACAGGGTGAAATGCTCCGAGTCAGGAGATATTCCATCTCTAACGCACCTCCAGATAGAATGGAAGTTCCCTTTAGACAAGTGGGGAAGACGATTTTATGGGCTGTGAGCCCAGAAACCTCATTATCCCAATTCACCTTAAGTCTATTAATTCTGTTAAATTCTAACATACCATAAAGAACGTTCACACAGAACAGCTCTTTGGGGTAAATCATAGATCTTCTTAGACTGAAGGTTGATACTGATAGGCTATTATGACAACAAATATGACCCATAATTTCTAATTCTTATCATCATGATTTCAATGAAGTATTCTTAGAAAGTTACTTTGAGCTTCTCAGCTTAGTAACAGAAGCAGAAACACCACACTTTGGCCTGGTTTAGCCCCTGACTCTTGGCCAAAAATGTAGCAACTACAACAATCAGCAGTGATCTAGCATCCGAAGAAAAATTCTGGAAGGAGGCCATAACTGCACACAAACTGTATCCACTGGAGGAGGGATCAATCTCTTTACTCCATAGCCAGAGATATTTGTTATATTTATTTTCAAATTCTTACCTCACATTTTGCTATCTGTGCACATGTGCAGATGCCATGAGTAAAAGGAACAGGTCCACCCCTCTCTGTTCTGCACAACACCAGAGAGTTAATCTATTGAAGTCCCCTGCTTAGGAATATAAAAATCTTTAATCTCTTGCAGATGAAATTTAGTCTCATCCTTTGTCCTATTCCAAAGACTGGAGTCTGTCTTGGAAATCAAGTTACCTCCCTGATTGCTTTTCAACATAGTCCCTGGACCTAGCTGCCTGAGATCCCATACATTTCCAGTGGCCCCTTGTCTCATTTCTATGCTTTACTTCCGTCTTTCTTTTCCACCTAAAGTATTTTCTAGCTTAACCAAGTTACCACCTTGATTCCCTTTAATTAATTCACTTATCCGAGCAATAAATATTATGTGCATACTTAGCATCACCACCTACAAGTTACTGAGAACTGCAGAAGTCCTGTTTCTACCCTCACATTGGCTCACAACTTAGAGAAGAGACAGACAAGGTGACAGACATTTCCAACACGGTGTGGGTAGTTTACAAGCTTCTACAGGACGGGAACTCTGTTCTATTTACAGACATCATTCATGACCTCTAGCACACCCGAGCTGCCCACATCACTAGAGTTTACACTGCAGTGATACTGAGTTGAAATTAGGTCTAAAAATGGTGAAATCTTGTTTAAAGTTGTCCTTTTGGGGAAATGAATAGCAAAGAAAGTGGAATATCTAAGGAAAAAATGCCTTTTCTGAGAAATTTTACAATTAAATGAACGAGATACAAAAGAGATAAAAAGAAAATGAGAAAGCATTTGTGGGCTGACTCAGAAGAACCTCAAATGAGAGGTTCTCAGGCAGGAACAAGAATTCCCAGAAAGCCTGGCAAAGAACAGCCTCTCAAGTCATTCTTTTTGGTTTGGAGTGCCTGGCATTTGATGCAACCACTGCTGCCCCTTGCCCCATTCACTTTAGGGAAATCTCTTTACTTCACCTCACCTCACCCTAGGACAGAAAATCTTTGACCTCCCATTTGCTTCTACCATTGCTGAAAACACTCAGTTTCTCCTAGAATAATTGCAGCTTGATATTTTATATCTTCATTTGCTATGTTGTTGACCAGGTGGTAGAAAAATATATTTTGCATCGTGATTATTATTGTATTAAAACTTCTTACCTTTTATGACCATAAAAATGAGTACTAAAATACCCAGACTTTAAAAATCAATGGCACAAATCACATCTAATTGAAAAGGAAACAAATTCTTTCTTGTATGCCCTTTGTTATGGGATCAAATTTGTTTTTTTTCTGTGAATCTTCAGATTAAATAATTTTAAGGGTATACTGCAAGGATATGCTTGAATCTGCTACATCTACCTATATAGTATACACAGTATACAAAGTAGTCAAAGTAGATGATGGTGGAATTAGTACTACGGATTGTCCTGATACAAATCATTTAAATCACATGAAATTTTGTGAATCAAATGAACTTGGAAAATTTTCTTTAGTAGACAGTTAGCAAAGCTGATTTTTTTTTTTTTTGAGATGGGGTCTCACTCTGTCACCCAGATTTGAGCATAGTAGCTCAATCATGGCTCACTGCAGCCTCAACCTCCTGGGCTCAGGTAATACTTCTGCCTCAGTCTCCTGAGTAGCTGGGATCACAGGGGCACACCACCATGCCTGGCTAATTTTTTTATTATTATCCACAGAAATGGGGTCTCACTATTTTGCCCAGGCAGGTCAAAGCTGATTTTTTAAAACTACAAAATGTAGGCTGGAGTTTTTAGATAAGCTGGAATAGTGGGGTTTACGTGTAAATGAAGACATCACTTTGCTTTGGAAATGCTCACTGCCTTATAAAAAGGCAGAGCAGATGAACTGTGTACTGTGGTCAGAAGATGAGGAGACACATGTCTCTGGGATTCTCTTCTGCTAATAGTGTGTGCCTCAAATTCTTTTTTTTTTTTTTTTTTTTTTTTGAGACGGAGTCTGGCTCTGTCACCCAGGCTGGAGTGCGGTGGCGCGATCTCGGCTCACTGCAAGCTCCGCCTCCCGGGTTCACGCCATTCTCCTGCCTCAGCCTCTCCGAGTAGCTGGGACTACAGGCGCCCGCCACCACGCCCGGCTAATTTTTTGTATGTTTTTAGTAGAGACGGGGTTTCACCGTGGTCTCGATCTCCTGACCTCGTGATCCGCCCGCCTCGGCCTCCCAAAGTGCTGGGATTACAAGCGTGAGCCACCGCGCCCGGCCTCAAATTCTACTGTGGAGACTGAACTCGTGATCTGAATCTCTCTGCTGAAAGGCATAGCCAGTTGGCCATAATAATTCCAAGTATAATTGTTACTGGCCATTTATAGTTACTGTTGAAAGAAAAATCTATCACTGATATATTAAAGGGAATAAAGAGAGCAGATATTAATTATAAGCTTTCTATACACAAGGCATTATTAATTTATCTCCCTTAATCTTTACAGAACTATGAACTCTACTGGGTGGCAGCACTGGCTGCCACCCAGTATAGAATTCCTCTGTGCAAGCTAGAAAAAGCTCTTGAATCTGGAAAGAAAAAGTCATAAGGCACATGGGTTGTTGAGGGAATGCAGGCTGGATTCTAGCCCCAAATCATATTTTCGTGCGATACACAAGTTTCACAACTGTTCATAGTGCTTTGGAAGTAGGTGTTATTATTTTAAGTGAGAAAAGGAAGGCTCGGGGGCTATGTATTCTTTCCTAGGGCAGACAACAAGTAAGTGGGGCAATCAGGATATGAACTTTGGCCTACTTGATTCTGATCTTGTAATTTACTTCTTCATCTGTAAAATTAGAATAAAATGGTATTTTTGTTGTAAAGTTGTCATGGGGGGGTTAAATAAGGAGATATATATAAAGCATTTCACACTGTCTCTGTATCTAGTATACTATATTGTATTATACTCTACTCTCCACACATACATGGAGCAGCAAGGATTAACAGCTGGTTTCATAACCTTTCCTCTAGTTTTGGAGACACTTAAGGATTTGATTCGGTCTAACCTCTCTGCAGCATTAATTCAAGAACTTGTTTAAGAGTTTATGCCATATCCAAGATAAATGAGAATTGGCCTATTGACTACGTTCTGGATGAACCTCTTTTACCTTATCATTGAAATGCAGTCATAAGGAACTTACTTGCATCTGAGTGGGGGAGACGGGTCGTGATTCACTAGGTAGGAAGGGCGAAGGGACCATTCATCTGTTGTCTTCCCTGAGTTGAGGTAGTCTGCATGTACTCGGCCTGCCTCCTGTGACCACCATGTGCCCCAAAGGTAAAGTGACTGGGACATCAGAAACTGTGACTAGGAATCATGAATCTTCCACTGTGCCATTATTGCCCATGCTTGTTTCCTGTCTTATTTTAAAGCCAAAAATCCTTAGGGCTGGATGAAGCTTACTTTGCCTTGTGAGTTTGATGTTGATCTGAGCCCAAGACTACAGTTTCCAGTACAGGCTTGTAGGTGGTACATTACCCTATTGCATAGAGTAGAGATCAGGAGAGAGAAACAGAGAGAACATCTCTGAGAAGAGAGATAGGTCCTAAGACAAATTAGAAAATACCCAGGTTTCAAGAAAATGGAACAATGCAGAACAGGGGGAATCCTAGCGAGGAATTACTTGGTGCCTCTGCTTTACCATAAGTAGATATCTTTCCCAGCAGCCCCTGTAAGAGGAGCACACTTGGTATGATGGCTGGGTCCCAATTGCCAATTTAAGTCTGTGTATTGCAGTCTTAGAGCAGGAGAGAGACATAAGGCAACATTTCTTGTCTGCTTACTCTGTGCCATATGTTGTCCTTGGTACAATCTCTTATAATTACCAAAACTCTAAAGCCAGATAATTGATATTATTCCCATTTTATAGATGAAGGAGGTGAAGCTCAAAGGCGAAAAAAAAAAAAAAAAAGTCAAGGCAGGCCAGAGGAGGTGGTAAAGTTAGCACTTAAGCCTAGGTCTACTGTTGCTGAAGTCTTTGCTCTTCCTACTTTGCCACATTACTTCAAAAATATTAATAGTATTAATTTTTGCTGATGGTGTGTTTTAGCCAAAATGTCTATATCCATTTGTAGATAGATTTATTGAGCAATTCTTATGTACTAGGCATTATGCTTTTTAAAATCTTGTTTCATTTAATGTTCATGACACACCTGGGAGGTAGATCCCATTATTGCTTTTCACAGATAAGGAAACTGACCCACAGAGGTTCATTAACCTGCCCAAGATCACACGCTATGAAGTCACACAGCTATTCAGTGATACAGTCATATATACGAAAGGATCTAGAATTCCAGCTCAAATGGAGTGTGAATTCTTCTAGACCAGGAATCACATCTCAATATATGTGTACTTCCCTAGCACATTAAAGATGGTGAAAACTCTGCAAGGACCAGTGGCTCATGCCTGTAATCCCACACTTTGGGAGGATGAGGCAGGTGGATCACTTGAGGTCAGGAGTTCCAGACCAGCTTGGCCAACATGGAGAAAACCTGTCTCCACTAATAATATAAAAATTAGCTGGGCATAGTGGCACGCACCTGTAATCCCAGCTACTTGGGAGGCTGAGGCAGGAGAATTGCTTTAATCTGAGAGGAAGAGGTTGCCGTGAGCTGAGATCATGCTACTGCACTCCAGCCTGGGCGACAGAGTAAAACTGTGTCTTGAGAAAAAAAAAAAAAAAAAGATAGTGGCAACTCAATAAAGTTTGTTCTCTCACAGTCTGGCTATCCATCCCTTGTCAGGGAGATATAGTTAAAAAATTGGACTAGATCACTATTTGTAACAGAAAAAGACTGGAAACAACCCAAATTCCCACCAGTAAATAATGCATTGAATAAACTAGGTATGTTCAAATAGTGGAATAGTATACCACCTTAATTAAATGAGGAGTATTCCTCTATATTTCTATGAAGCTATTACCAAGATACATTGTTAACTGAAATTTTTTTAAAAGCAAGTTATATAAGAGTGTACATAGCACACTACCTTTTGTGCAACAAATAGAGAAATATATGTTTATATTGCTTTAATTATATAGATGTTTACTTATGCTTTTATCACACACACACATACACACACACACACACACACACACATTAGGTTTTGCTTTAATATGTATTTAAAACCTAACAAACATGTCACTTATGAAGAAGGAAGTGAACAGAGGTGGGTAGGGTCAGGGATGGAAACTTGACTTTTCTAAAACTGAATATACCTTGCTTTATGTTTTCATTATGAAAGCATGCTTATATTTAACACAATTTAAAAACTTGTATCAAAAAATAATAATTTTCAAAACCTGAAACAAGTGAACCAAACTATATATCATGTAGGTGACAATGACATGGAGGAGATTCAATTTAATTGGCTTTAATAATATTTTGACCACACATTCTAAGAATAAAAAAGAAAACCACAAAGAAATATTAATATATATTCAGTACGTTATTACTGAAAATATTGCTATTGTTATTTTGAAACTATTATGTGTGTATATATATAAAATAAAGAATTGTTAATATTTTCATGAGTTAAGCTATGTTCAGAAGAAGGGTAAAGAGATATAAATATAAAAACCAAGAACATAAAAACACTGATATCTTTCATTGCAATTGGTGAAAATATCAGCATGAACTTAGGAATGATGTTTATTTTTCTAAAAAAGTATATTCACCATTTTCTTACTTGTTCCACTAAAAAACCTAGAAGCAATGAAAACCAGGAAATAATGAATACTCCTGGTGCCCAGGTTGTGGTTTTTTAAAAAAAATATTTCCCATTAAAAGGAACCAAGACTCCTTTAAAAAAAAAACTGCTGATTCCAGGTCTGGAACAGGAAGTAGACAAGATGAATTTGGAACATATTGTTGTGCCTGAAAGCAAAACTATCAAAGGAAACTGCATGGTGTCAAAAGACAGAAACAAACTTGAAGGGACTCCCCTGGCCAAAGTTAGGAGAACTTAAGTATCAAGAAAGAAAAATAATTGCAATGAATTGAACATGTTAAATAAAAACATTTAAAAATCAAAGACTTTATGATGGTATTTAAAATAAAAACTCAGTGGTCACTTTTGGAGCTTGTTAGAATACCAACAAAAATTACCTTGGAAATTTATAGTTAAGGAAAGAGACTCAAGCATATATATCCTGCCTTTCTTGCAAGAACCAGGTTTTAAGGCAACCAGATAGTTGATGAAAAAAGTTCTCCTTGATAAAAGAAGGATAATAATAGGCTTGAAAAAAATCCCATTTCTAAAATTTTAATGAAGTAACAGATTTGAGCAATTATCACTGATGGTGGCTGTAACCATTAGGTGAACAACTAGTGGGGAGGGATTTGTAGAACATATGTGAGACTGGTAACACCTGAACCCTGTCATCAATCTGAACATTACTGAAAGTACGATGTCCAGGCATTATATTCGTCTTGATGTGATATAATGGAAAGTATATACTACCAACAGCCACCCCCCACCAAAAGTTTCTGAATCATTAACTATGAATTTTAAGAAAGTATGGAAGATAAAGAAGCATGTTGAAAGACACCATGAAGATTATGGTCAGCCTAATCCAAAATGTGAGAAATTATGAGACAAATGACTCCGTTTCCTCAGCAAATAAATGGCACAAAAAGGAGGGGAAAGTGTTATAGATCGCAAAAAACTTGAGACATATCAATGAAAAGCAATATTTGGTATTATTTGTTTTCTGATTCTAACAGACCAATTATAAAAATACATTTTTGATAATTGAAGAAAGTCGGTCTATTTATTAGATATTAATAAATTGTTAATTTTATTAGATGTGATAAGAGTGCCATAGTCATGCTAACAAGCATTGCTGATGAGATATACATATCAAATAATCTATTAGTAAAATAATATGCTAACTGGAATTCAAAATTGTCTGAAAAAATTAAAGTTTGGTAGGCACAAAAAGAGATGAAGGAAGAAATAGCAGAAAATGACTAGTGGTTGAAGCTGGGTGAGGAGGCATATGGATTCAATGCACCATATTTCCTACTTTAGGGAGTGTTTGAAACTCCAGCCTGGGCAAGAAAGCAAGACTCCGCCTCAAAAAAAAAAAAAAAAGGAAAAAAAAGAAAATATCGATAAGAAATAGTCTGAAATGTGAAGTACCAATATGGAAACAAATTAAGGTGGGCTGGTTCCTGATCCCAGCCTATTCTGAAAACTTGGAACCCCCAGGGAGGGTCATGGTGTTAGATGGAGGCCCACTGCAGGTAATTTACATCCCTGTGGCACCTGGGCGCTGCCCACACCCTAGCCTGTGGGACTTAAGAAGACCTCGGAGACTAGAAATCACCTGCAGACTGGAGACAGGTTAAAAAGGGCTCTTAGCCCAAACTGATACTGAAGCATCTCAAATTTTATACTGCAAAAAGTTATTAAATCAGCAACATTTATACTGCCACATGCTTGCTTTGTATATCATTGATGTTGTTCCTAAAATGTGTGGTTAATCATTTCTGAAAATTTTATATTGATCTATTTTATAAAATTTAATTCAATTTTGTTTAACAAACATTAATAAGCTCCAAGTGATCAAGGTACCATGGGGGTGGGAGTCAGGGTTGGGGAGTAAAAAATATTAGAAAGAAAAAACATCTTGCTCTGCCTTTTTGGTGATTACAGTCTAACGGGAGGCAGGCAAACAAGCAGATAAATGTGACATAAGTGATAAGAGAAGGACAGGAGAAAATAAAAGCATTTTAGATGACTGAAGGGAATATAAGACCATGCTATCAGCCTTCCTGGAACACTACCAACCTACCACAAACAGCCACATTTAAGTCCTCTATCCTCTAATTCTGATGCTAAAGTTCTGATTCCATTTATAAGCCATCATCTCATCTCATCTTCTATGCAGTGCACGAGACTCTCTGAAATAGGTTGGTACCTTTGGACAATTAAAATGAATGTAGTAATTGGAAATATGAAGGTGCTGTCACAGGAATTGTGTTCTTGCTACATTGTATATGCATGTGTAGGAATGTTAAAATGTTAACATGTCTTTGACTGCACAACTACAATCATTTTAAAGTAGTAAAATGTTCTTTTCCAATTCTACTTTTATACATTCATTCATTTAACAAATACACATACCTCTATGTGCCAGTCACTGTCTAGGCACTACAGACAAAGAAGTGGACTTGAGAGACAAGGTCCTTGCCTTTATGGGCTCATATTTAGATATCTGGAAATTAAACCAACTTGTAAACACAACTATTTCAAATAAAGGATAAACAGAAGGATATGTGGGGTGGAAGAATGAATATTATTAGATTAGTCCAAAGAGGCCTCTCTTGAGAAACTACATTTGAGCTGAGTCCAAAATGATATAGAGGCAGCCATGTGAACAGATAGGGAGAGAGTGTTCCAGGCAGAGGGCACAGCAAATGCAAAACCTCTGAGAAGAAAACCAACTTAGGATATTCAAGGATAAAAAAGAAGAAAAGAAAAACAGAATGCTGGAAGCAAACTGAGCTGGGAGATGAGTGGTACTATATGAGATTAGAGAGAAAGTCAAGGCTACGTGGAAGGAGTAATCACACATCTTGGTTTCCTTGTAAGGGTCAGTCTCAGTTTGTACCTGTTGTCCTCTTCTTGACTAGTAGGGCTCCTTTTATCTCACACATGTCCTAGAGGGGAGTAGAAACGATACCGTCACTCTACTCAGACTTTGGATCCTATTCCAAGTGCAGTGGGAAGCCATGAGGTGATTTCAAGCTAAACAAAGGCAAGATGTGATGTATCTTTTGAAAGAGCACTGAAAATCTCAACTGGTTTTTCCCTGTTTATAATAACTAATACTGATGATGATTACTGTTAGTTTACTCGATCAACAGAGGTGATTTCCCAGGTCTCCACTCCAATTTTTTTTTCACATGACCACATAAACACATAAGTCAAATAAACATGGACTGGACACAAATACACACTTACTTATTCTCTATGCCAAGGCAGTGGAAGAATATAGAAATGTGTAATATTTTATAAACATTGTTTTACTAAATGTTATTAGTAAATTATTCCCTTACATATGTAGTATTGAATCAACAGCTCATTCCCCTTCAGGGAACATATCAAATATACTGTTTAGGTAGCATGATGGCAAATTGCTAAGAACATTAAACAAAGAGGAAGGCGCCTTGAATTCTGGCCATTTGGAATAATTTGTTTAAACATGTTAGGTCTCAGTTTCATCAACTACAAAATGGAAGTTTAGAGTTTTTTATTTCTTTCAAGGTAGGAGTGTCAATACTTGAAAATAGAACTAAAATAATGCGGAGGAGAGGGTGAAAGTAAGGGGAATGGAGAGAGAACTAAGACAAGGATTAGAAGGAGAAAAAAATAATGGGGAGGGAAAGAGAGAGATGGGGAGAAGGAGGAGGAGAAAGGGGAGGAGAGTGAAAGAAGAGGAAAAGGAGGAGGAGGAAGAAAGCAAAGGGAAATAGGAAAAGAAAAGGGGGAGAAGGAAGAGGGAGGAAAGGAAAAAGAAGCAGGAAGAGGAAAGAAGGGAAAGGAAGAGGGGGAAAGAGGAGCCAGCAAAGGAAATTAAGCTGATAAAATGAATCAGTCAGGGTTTTTGTTGCAAGCAACAGAAATCAGTTTGGTTTATTTAAGCAGAATTATCATTTATTCCCAAGTGGGCCAGATAATTGGCTTGGAGACTTTCACGAAGAACCAAGCCCAACTTTGTATTGCCCAACATAAAGCCTAGTAGGACTGGTCTCATAGAGACACTGATGCCACTGTTTCTAGGCACAGATTTTGAGGCTTATACTACAGATACTCATAGTGCCAGATGCTGACAAGAGCTCTTGCCACCCTAACCCAAAGGATAGGTCTTTGCATCATCAGTTCTCAAATCCACATCCTCCAAGAGAGTATCTAATTGGCAAAACCAAAGACACATGCCTGTGTCCTCTCTTCAAGCAATTTTCATAGACTTTTTATGGAAAGAGGTCACTGTGTCCCACCCATACTCATAAGGTAGAAAATTCCTCACACAAAAAAAGCAAGATGTATGCTGGGCGTACAAAAAGAATGACACATGTTCATTTTAAGAACAGAGTATATGTAGTGATAAATTAGCTTTGTGGTAAAAATATTTTACTATGAACATGGTAACATAGGCCAGGTACAGTGGCTTATGTTTGTAATTCCAGCACTTTGGGAGGCTGAGGTGGGGGGATTGCTTGATTCCAGGAGTTTGAGACCAGCTTGGGCAACACAGTGTGACCCTGTCTCTACAAAATTTTTACAAATTAGCTGGGTGTGGTGGCACACATTTGTAGTCCCAGCTACTCATCTACTCGGGAGGTTGAGGTGGAGGTGGGAGGATTGCTTGATCCCAGAAGGTTGAGGGTACAGTGAGCTAGGCTTATGGCACTGCACTCCAGCCTGGGTGACAAAGTGAGACCCTGTTTCAAATTATAATAATAATAATAAATTATTTAAAAAATACTGAAAGAAAGAAAAAAGAAAGAAAGAAAGAAAGAAAGAGAGAGAAAGAGAGAAAGAAAAAGAAAAAAGAGGTAACATAATTGATCTAGGGTTAAGTGAGTAAAGTATAATATATTTCTCTGTTCTGATTATTCCAAGGAATCTTTTAGTCTGGTATCAGGGAGAGAATGGAGACCAGAAATCTCTTTCCTTTTCTTCACAGCAAGATGGAAGAAGCCAAAGATTCGAGCTCTTTTTCTCAAATGTAGCTTTTCAAACAGCAAGTCGTAAGTCTCAAGTTAGGAAGTGAAAGTGTCATAGCTCTCTGATGCTGGCTAAAATTTTACTTCAAGTTTCTTGTCCTTAAAGAGAAACAGGAAGCACATTTTCTTATCAGCCAAAGCAGAATGAGTTCTTTTAGCAAGGTCCCACCCCCTGAGAGTGAACTTTGCACTGCCCAAATATGTGCGTGGAGCTTATTTGTGCTCTAATTGAATCCTTTAAAGCAACACAGCTGGAAGACTCAGATCTCACTTCCTTGATATTCTACAGTCTACAGTTCATTTTTGCCAAGCCAAAAAGTGACTTGTGGAGGGAAAAATAACCCTAACAACAACAATATTTAAAAAGAAACAAAACCAGAGAAACTATCTGATATTTTGGCACATCAGTTTAGTCAGTATATTCCCGCTGCTCGGAATAATTTCTCTGGACCTAGAACTCAACTTCTTCTTAGATAATTTATAATCATGGAAACCATACAGATCCCTGAGGTCAGGGAGCCACAGCGAGACCACATCCTTTGTTTTCATTTCTCAGCTCCAAGTTAAGCTGCTTATTGTGCCTGGATCCAAGATGTACAAATCATCCAGAGTGGCTGGGTTGTGTAAGAATGTTTCAACTGGCATGATGCCTGCTCTATCAACACAAATGGCTTAACTATTTTCTGATAAACCAAATAATCACTCTACATGGCTCTCCTGAAACTGTGACTGTCTCTGAGCTGGCAGAGGAAGACTTGCAAAGGTGTTATGTTTGAGAATCATCTGCAGATTGAGTTTTACAGGAGCTGGTTCCCTTACTTTGACACCCTGGGAGCAACTTCATGTAAAGAACAGATCAGCGTCTGAATATGGAACAGTAGGTGTCAGGCCTCTGAGCCTAAGCTAAGCCATCAAATCCCCTGTGACCTGCACATAGACATCCAGATGGCCAGTTCCTGCCTTAACTGATGACATTCCACCACAAAAGAAGTGAAAATGGCCTGTTCCTGCCTTAACTGATGACATTATCTTGTGAAATTCCTTCTCCTGGCTCCTCCTGGCTCAAAAGCTCCCCCACTGAGCACCTTGTGACCCCACTCCTGCCTGCCAGAGAACAACCCCTTTGACTGTAATTTTCCTTTACCTACCCAAATCCTACAAAACGGCCCCACCACTATCTCCCTTCGCTGACTCTTTTCGGACTCAGCCCGCCTGCACCCAGGTGAAATAAACAGCTTTATTGCTCACACAAAGCCTGTTTGGTGGTCTCTTCACATGGACACGCATGAAATTTGGTGCTGTGACTCAGATCGGGGGACCTCCCTTGCAAGATCAATCCCCTGTCCTCCTGCTCTTTGCTCCGTGAGAAAGATCCACCTACGATCTCAGATCCTCAGACCCACCAGCCCAAGAAACATCTCACCAATTTCAAATCTGGTAAGCGGCCTCTTTTTACTCTCTTCTCCAACCTCCCTCACTGTCCCTCAACCTCTTTCTCCTTTCAATCTTGGTGCCACACTTCAATCTCTCCCTTCTCTTAATTTCAATTCCTTTCATTTTCTGGTAGAGACAAAGGAGACACATTTTATCCGTGGACCCAAAACTCCAGCACCGATCACTGACTAGAAAGGCAGCCTTCCTTTGGTGTTTAATCATTGCGGGGATGCCTCTCTGATTATTCACCCATGTTTCAGAGGTGTCAGACCATGCAGGGATGCCTGCCTTGGTCCTTCACCCTTAGCGGCAAGTCTGGCTTTTCTGGGGGAGGGACAAGTACCCCAACCCCTTCTCTCCATGTCTCTACCCCTTCTCTGCTTTTATGGGGGAAGGGCGAGAACCCCTCAACCCCTTCTCCTTCACCCTTAGTGGCAAGTCCTGCTTTTCTAAGGGGCAAGAACCCCCAATCCCTTATCTCTGCACCCTGATCTCTTATCTCCACGCCCCAATCCCTTATCTCCGTGCCCCGACCCCCATCTCCGCCCCCGACCCCCATCTCCGCGCCCCGGCCCCTTAATTCCACGCCCCGGCCCCTTAATTCCGTGCCCCGGCCCCTTAATTCCGTGCCCCGGCCCCTTAATTCCATGCCCCGACCCCTTATTTCTGTGCCCCGACCCCTTATTTCCATGCCCCAACCCCTTTCCCACTTTTCTGGAGGGTAAGAACCCCCGAACCCCCTCCCTCCATGTCTCTACTCTGTCTTTTCTCTGGGCTTGCCTCCTTCACTATAGGCAAACTTCCACCCTCCATTCCTCCTCCTTCTCCCTTAGCCTCTGTTCTCAAGAACTTAAAACCTCTTCAACTCACACCTGACCTAAAACCTAAATGCCTTATCTTCTTCTGCAACACCGCTTGGCCCCAATACAAACTTGACAATGGCTCTAAATGGCCAGAAAATGGCACTTTCAATTTCTCCATCCTACAAGACCTAAATAATTTTTGTCAAAAAATGGGCAAATGGTCTGAGGTACCTTACATCCAGGCATTTTTCACACTTCATTCTCTCCCTAGTCTCTGTTCCCAATGCGATTCCTCCCAAATCCTCCTTCTTTCCCTCCCGCCTGTCCCCTCAGTCCCAACCCCAAGTGTCACTGAGTCTTTCCAGTCTTCCTTTTCTACAGACCCATCCGACCTCTCCCCTCCTCCTCAGGCTGCTCGTCGCCAGGCCGAGCTAAGTCCCAATTCTTCCTCAGCCTCCGCTCCTCCACCCTATAATCCTTGTACCACCTCCCCTGCTCACACCCGGTCCGGCTTACAGTTTAGTTCCGCGACTAGCTCTTCCCCACCTGCCCAACGATTTCCTCTTAGAGAGGTGGCTGGAGCTGAAGGCATAGTCAAGGTACAAGTACCTTTTTCTCTATCAGACCTCTCTCAGACTGGTCAAAGTTTAGGCTCTTTCTCATCAGACCCCACTAAATATATACAGGAATTCCAATATCTAACTGTGTCGTACAATTTAACCTGGAGTGACTTAAATGTCATCCTGACTTCTACCCTCTCCCCAGATGAACGGGAAAGAGCTTTTTCTCTAGCCCAATCTCATGCTGACAACCACGAGCTTCACAAGCCAGACCTCCAGGAAGGCATTAGAGCAGTTCCCCGAGAGGATCCCCAATGGAACTACCAGACAAATTCCCCAGGTATAGCTAGGCGAGATTACATTATTTCCTGCCTAGCTGAAGGGCTTAAAAACGCAGCTTACAAAGCTGTTATTTATGACAAGCTTAAAGAAACTACCCAAGGTAAAGATGAAAACCCAGCCCAGTTCATGGCCCACTTAGCAGCAACCCTTAGACGCTATACCGTCCTAGACCCAGAAAGCCCAGAAGGCCGCCTTATTCTTAATATGCATTTTATCACCCAATCCACTCCTGACATTAGGAAAAAACTCCAAAAATTAAATTCCGGCCCTCAAACTCCACAACAGGACTTAATTAACCTCACCTTCAAGGTGTACAATAATAGAAAAAAGTTGCAATTCCTTGCCTCCACTGTGAGACAAACCCCAGCCATATCTCCAGCACAGAAGAACTTCCAAATGCCTGAACTGCAGCAGCCAGGCATTCCTCCAGAACCTCCTCCCCCAGGAGCTTGCTACAGTGCTGAAAATCTGGCCACCAGGCCAAGGAATGCCCGCAGCCTGAGATTCCTCCTAAGCCATGTCCCATTTATGCAGGACCCCACTGGAAATTGGACTGTTCAACTCACCTGTCAGCCACTCCCAGAGCCCCTGGAACTCTGGCCCAAGGCTCTCTGACTCCTTCCCAGATCTTCTCAGCTTAGCGGCTGAAGACTGACGCTGCCCGATCGCCTCGGAAGCCCCTTAGGCCATCACAGACGCTGAGCTTTAACTAACTCTCACAGTGGAAGGCAAGGCCGTCCCCTTCTTCATCAATACAGAGACTACCCACTCCACATTACTTTCTTTTCAAAGGCCTGTTTCCCTTGCCTCCATAACTGTTGTAGGTATTGACGGCCAGGCTTCTAAACCTCTTAAAACTCCCCAACTCTGGTGCCAACTTAGACAATACTCTTTGAAGCACTCCTTTTTAGTTATCCCCACCTGCCCAGTTCCCTTATTAGGCCGAGACACTTTAACTAAATTATCTGCTTCCCTGACTATTCCTGGATTACAGCTGCATCTCATTGTTGTCCTTCTTCCCAACCCAAAGCCTCCTTTGCGTCGCCCTCTTGTATCCCCCCCACCTTAACACACAAGTATAAGATACCTCTACTCCCTCCTTGGCGACCGATCATGCACCCCTTACCATCTCATTAAAACCTAATCACCCTTACCCTGCTCAATGCCAAGATCCCATCCCACAGCATGCTTTGAAAGGATTAAATCCTGCTATCACTGGCCTGCTACAGCATGGCCTTTTAAAGGCTATAAACTCTCCTTACAGTTCCCCCATTTTACCTGTCCTATAACCAGACAAGCCTTACAGTTTAGTTCAAGATCTGTGCCTTATCAACCAAATTGTTTTGCCTATCCACCCCATGGTGCCAAACCCACATAATCTCCTATCCTCAATACCTCCCTCCACAACCCAATATTCTGTTCTAGATCTCAAACATCTTTCTTTACTATTCCTTTTCATCCTTAATCCCAGCCTCTGTTCACTTTCACTTGGACTGACCCTGACACCCATCGAGCTCAGAAAATTACTTGGGCTGTACTGCCGTAAGGCTTCACAGACAGCCCCCATTACTTCAGTCAAGCCCAAAATTCTTCCTCATCTGTTAACTATCTCGGCGTAATTCTCATAAAAACACACGTGCTCTCCCTGCCAATCATGTCCAGCTGATCTCTCAAACCCCAACCTCTTCTACAAAACAACTCCTTTCCTTCCTAGGCATGGTTAGTGCGGTCAGAATTCTTACACAAGAGCCAGGACTGCACCCTATAGCCTTTTTGTCCAAGCAACTTGACCTTACTGTTTTAGGCTGGCCATCATGTCTCCGTGCAGCAGCTGCTGCTGCCCTAATACTTTTAGAGACCCTCAAAATCACAAACTATGCTCAACTCACTCTCTACAGGTCTCATAATTTCCAAAATCTATTTTCTTCCTCACACCTGATGCATATACTTTCTGTTCCCTGGCTCCTTCAGCTATACTCACTCTTTGTTAAGTCTCCCACAATTACCATTGTTCCTGGCCCGGACTTCAATCCGGCCTCCCACATTATTCCAGATACCACACCTGACCCTCATGACTGCATCTCTCTGATCCACCTGATGTTCACCCCATTTCCCCACATTTCCTTCTTCTGTGTTTCTCACCCTGATCACACTTAGTTTACTGACGGCAGTTCCACCAGGCCTAATCGCCACACACCAGCAAAGGCAGTGTGTGCTTGCTATAGTACAAGCCACTAGCCCGCCTCTTAAAACCTCTCATTTCCTTTCCATCGTGGAAATCTATCCTCAAGGAAATAACTTCTCAGTGTTCCATCTGCTATTCTACTACTTCTCAGGGATTATTCAGGCCCCCTCCCTTCCCTACACGTCAAGCTCGAGGATTTGCCCCCACCCAGGACTGGCAAATTAGCTTTACTCAACATGCCCTGAGTCAGATAACTAAAATACCGCTTAATCTAAGTAGACACTTTCACTGGATAAGTAGAGTCCTTTCCTACATGGTCTGAGAAGGCCACGCAGTCATTTCTTCCTTTCTGTCAGACATAATTCTTCAGTTTAGCCTTCCCACCTCTATACAGTCTGATAACAGACTAGCCTTTATTAGTCAAATCAGCCAAGCAGTTTTTCAGGCTCTTAGTATTCAGTGAAACCTTTATATCCCTTACAGTCCTCAGTCTTCAGGAAAAGTAGAACGGACTAAAGATCTTTTAAAAACACACCTCACCAAGCTCAGCCACCAACTTAAAAAGGACTGGACAATACTTTTACCACTTTCCTTTCTCAGAAGTCAGGCCTGTCCTCAGAATACTACAAGGTACAGCCCATTTAAGCTCCTGTATAGATGCTCCTTTTTATTAGGCCCCAGTCTCATTCCAGACACCAGACCAACTTGGACTGTGCCCCAAAAAACTTGTCATCCCTACTATCTTCTGTCTAGTCATACTCCTATTCACCATTCTCAACTACTCATACATGCCCTGCTCTTGTTTACACTGCCGGTTTACACTGTTTCTCCAAGCCATCACAGCTGATATTTCCTGGTGCTATCCCCAAACCGCCACTCTTAACTCTTAAAGTAAATAAATAATCTTTGCTGGCAGGACTATGCTGAATTTCCTTAGGCACTCTCTAATCAGATGTCCTGAGTCCTCCCAATTCTTAGTCCTTTAATGCCTGTTTTTCTCCTTCTCTTATTCCGTTTAGTTTTTCAATCCATACAAAACTGTATCCAGGCCATCACTAATAATTCTACATGACAAATGTTTCTTCTACCAACCCCACAGTATCACCCCTTACCACAAAATCTTCCTTCAGCTTAATCTCTCTCACTCTAGGTTCCCATGCTGCCCCTAATCCCACTCGAAGCAGCCCTGAGAAACATCGCCCATTATCTCTTCATACTACCGCCAAAAATTTTCACTGCCCCAACACTTTACCACTATTTCATTTTATTTTTCTTATTAATATAAGAAGACAGGAATGTCAGGCCTCTGAGCCCAAGCTAAGCCATCATATCCCTTGACCTGCACGTACACATCCAGATCGCTGGTTCCTGCCTTAACTGATGACATTCCACCACAAAAGAAGTGAAAATGGCCTGTTCCTGCCTTAACTGATGAATTATCTTGTGAAATTCCTTCTCCTGGCTCATTCTGGCTCAAAAGCTCCCCTACTGAGCACCTTGTGACCCCCACTCTGACCACCAGAGAACAACCCCCATTTGACTGTAATTTTCCTTTACCTACCCAAATCCTATAAAACGGCCCCACCCCATCTCCCTTTGCTGACTCTCTTTTCAGACTCAGCCTGCCTGCAGCCAGGTGAAATAAACAGCTTTATTATTCACACAAAGCCTGTTTGGTGGTCTCTTCACATGGACACGCATGAAAGTAGGTGCTTTATTGTCACACCTGCCTTCCCTTCCTCTCCAACAACAGATTGGGCAGCACCCATGGATTAGCTTTTTCCTGCCTCCATCACAGATGTTCTCATTCAGACACGAATGTGAGCTGCTGCTTCTGCATAGAGCTCAGTATGGTTGCCTGACAATTTTTTTTTTTTTAAGACGGAGTCTCACTCTGTCGCCCAGGCTGGAGTGCAGTGGCACGATCTCGGCTCACTGCAAGCTCCGCCTGCCAGGTTCATGCCATTCTCCTGCCTCAGCCTCCTGAGTAGCTGGGACTACAGGTACCCGCCACCACGCCCAGCTAATTTTTTGTATTTTTAGTAGAGACGGGGTTTCACCGTGTTAGCCAGGATGGTCTCACAATCTCCTGACCTCATGATCCACCCACCTTGGCCTCCCAAAGTGCTGGGATTACAGGCATGAGCCACCGCGCCTGGCCCTGACAATCTTAACAGGATCTCTGGACATGCAAATGAACAGTGGCCATAAGTCAGTCTACCCACTCTTTCCTACAAAACAATCATGTTTTTAAAGAATTTCTTAATATTTATCAAAGGCTCAGTATTAAACTGCAAATGCCAGCAGTTTAATAAACGTGTAACAGATTGGTTTATTTCTGTGTTAGATTTGGTTTGTTTTCCCCCAAGATTCGCCTGTATAATTAAGAATTCTTTTTGGAACTTGGAGATCAATTCTTAAAGAAAATGGGAAATAGGCCACTCATACAGAAAGCAATCAGATCTGGATCATCTGGATTCATTTTGTGGATTAAAAGGTTGAAACTCTGAGATGAGTTTTCAACAAAAAACTATTCCATATGTGAGGCATTGCACTAAATTTAAGGATAAATTAAAAACTTTGGATTTTTTAATTTATTTCCTGTTATTTTTGTTTCTTGATTTGAAGTTTCAAAAAATTGCTACTTGTTTGGAAATGACTACCTTGACTAATCCAGGGAAGTCATTAATCTGGTTAAAGGTGAAAGAAATTAATGCTAGAGAACTTGAGGAGTGTTAGTTTACTCTCAGGAACTTACTGTGTTGCTTAGACTAAATAAGTGAAATTAGAATTACTGCCATTGCAACCGCCCAGTGGGTTCACCTTGCCCACTGCCTAGACAGAGCCAATTTACCAAGACAGGGGAATTGCAGTAGAGAAAGAGTAATTCACACAGAGCTGGCTGTGCAGGAGACCAGAGTTTTATTACTCAAATCAGTCTTCCTGAGCATTCTGAGATCAGAGTTTTTAAGGACAACCTGGTGGGCTGGGGGAAGCCAGTGAGCCAGGAGTGCTGATTGGTCAGAGATGAAATCATAGGGAGTCGAAGCTGTCTTCTTGTGCTGAGTAAGTCCCTGGGTGGGGGGCACAAGGTGCCAGCTGATCCATCAAGAGCAGGATCTGCAAAATATCTCAAGCACTGATCTTAGGATCAGTTTAGGGAGGATCAGAATCTTGTAGCCTCCAGCTGCATGACCCCTAAACCATCATTTCTAATCTTGTGGCTAATTTGTTAGCACTAGAAAGGCAGTCTAGTCCCCAGACAAGAAGGAGGTTTGTTTTGGTAAAGGGCTGTTATCATCTTTGTTTTAAACTATAAACTACAAACTAAGTTTCTCCCAAAGTTAGTTCAGCCTACACCCAAGGAATGAACAAGGACAGCTTAAAAGTTAGAAGCAAGATGGAGTCAGTTAGGTTAGATCTCTTTCACTGCCTCAGTCATAATTTTGCAAAGGTGGTTTCACCATTGTATTCTGGGAAATTGTGGGATGACATTTGGGAGTGCCTTAGCTTAGAAAAAATGGGACAAGGCCAGAAAGGGGGAGGGAAGAGAGAAAGAGAGAGAGAGAGAGAGAGAGGGAGAGAAGCTTGTAGTTATTCCAAAATGGTGATTTGCAAGATACTCTATTTTAGAGATGCCCTCATCCTTGAATGTTCAAGTGGGACCAAAAAGAGTACCTAAAAAGAAGGAAGAATTCATTGTTCACCTTGGACCAAGCCAGCCATTAAAGAAGAAAGAGTTTTTCTTTGATCTCTGTTTCACATAGAAATGTGATCTGTTTCTCCTTGCTCTAACACAGCTGAGGTGGTTAGGTAAGGTCTAGAGAAATGTATTTCTTGGAATAAAAAATGGAGGTCAAAGAGGGCTAGGGGCAGCCTTCTCTAGCGTCTGGGCCTCCTGCTAAAGGGACTTTAGTTTCCCAAGATGTCTAGGCCAACTATTGAGAATAGGAGACCAGGAATGGATTTGTGACTGATGCTCAAACTAGTAAAATTATGTATGTTTGCCTGGAATATTGTATTTTACCTTCTGGCTTATTTCACTTTGCATAATGTCCTCCAGGTTGCCTGGAATATTTTATATACTGGAACAATGAGCACAAGGGTGACTATGGTAGATCAACAGGTTTGGGTTCTTGGCATCGCCCATATCTTTAACAGGTAACTAACCCATTTGATCCCGCATGGTCCTATTTTAAATGCATCTACTCCATCTTCTAGGAACTCATGTAGCAACTATTCCCAGCATAGACAGAATTTTTTATCCAATGGAGAAACACTAAGAAGTTTCTCATCCAGTGATCTGTAGATACACATACATATCCAGAATACAAGCACACAGCCAGAATAGGGTATGTCATTCCTGAGTACATGACACAAATGTTGAATGATGAAAAGAAGCTACAAGAAGTAAGTCAGGAAATCACAGACACCTGGGAGGGGTGACCCAAGCCCTTTAATTCTGCAGTGAATAAAAATCGCTGAGAGATTTGCTTTGTATCACATGCGAAACCAAATTCTTCCACATTGAGATACATGTTGCTGCTCACTCACTGATTTCTGTTCTAAACATGGAAATTCCAGGAATGTGAGGGGTTCTTTTAATCTCATACTGCATAGTGTTGACCAGAGGTTTCAACATGTGTGTTTTCCTTGATTCAACCAATTTTAAAGAAGTAAAGCTAAAATTTAAAATCAGGAGATTTTACCTAAAAATCTATGTTTCCATCTTCCTTTGAAAAATTGAAAGATAGAGGAACAATGGGTTGACCTACTTCTGTGCAATAATGATGCACTTGACTGAGAAGCAACTGTTCTCATTAGACAGGACGTGAGCTTTCTAGGACGCCACAAATTTGATCGCTCACTTTGTCTCTCTAACATTGAGGTTAACAGTTGCCAATCATCATCGCACTAGCACAACCAGTTAGTTGTTTTCCTTTTAGTATTGGAAATATTTATCTGCTGCTCATGTCTCTATCGATTGTGGAGTAACAAATGTCATGCGATGCCAACACAGCCACATGTTTCAAGAACAATGAAAAGCGTATTTCTTCATGGAAACACAAGACAGTTCTATGTATTTAATAGGCAAACCCTCCTCGCTTCACTCATATTCCTATCTGGTCCCTTCAGGCACTTGAGATTTTTAAATCCTAAGGCCAGGTTTATCAGAGGTTGTATTTTATCCTTAAACGCCTAGAGCTCCTTGGAATTATTACAATCAGATAAGTTGTCAGGGTAGTATAAAATATCTTCCTAGGCAAGGGAAAAATCTTATCCTGTGCACAGGGACTTTGAATGGGTTTTGAGTTTCTTCTTGCTATTCTTAGTCCCTTGTATCCCAAATTACAACAATGTACATTACATTTTAGTGAACTTGAGGTTTCTGAGTACAAATAATACAAGCCCCAAACAGTAAAATTCTTGACCATATTTAGGAAGTAAACTTATGTTTTCCTAGCTCAATAACTTTCTATTTGCCCCCTTAGCATTTGCACTGGGCACTAGATTTAAGGGGTAGGAAAATGAAATAAAGTTACAGAATTTACCATCCACATCAACAAAGACTTGGAGTTAGTTGTTCTGGTGGCGGCCAATTTGGTCAAAGTAATTTCCTACCTCTACAACTTCTCTGAAAGCCTCCCAAAAGTATAAAATTACATGCAATCTCAATTGTTAAAATGTTGTGTCCTATTAAAGATCAATTGCCTTGTCCTATGCCATTGTCCAGAAGTTTTAAATATTTTTTGCCATGTTGAAATGACTACAGTATATTAGTTATAATTATATGGACTGGAATATAAATAATTACTATGTGTTAAGTAAAAATTATAGGAGGCTATTGTTTTGGACTCAGCTTCTGCATAGATCCCAGCAGATCAGAATAAAAATCAAAATGGAGTCACTCATGCTAAATAAAGTTCCATGTCACCAAACCTAAACTAAGTTGTTATCTGAACTTCCAAGAAATTCGAAAAGAGAGATAACTGCCAGTTTCCCAAAAAGGCCAGTTTAAATCTTTAATCCACATTATAATGAAGTTCTCTCTGCTTTAATCTTTACACAAAAAAGGCAGCCTGAAGTAATCTGATATTAACTAATCAGTTATTTTTCTATTGTTGTCTAAAAGTAACCAATACACTCTTTGTTCTTTGCTTCTTCTTTCTTCAGCCGTTATCTGTCTATAAAGCCAAACTCTTCTGTCTTCTGCCCAGTTCATTCGAACATTTACTATATTTTATGGAGAAAACTGTTGCCTGATTCTACAACTGCAAATAAAGGTAATTGAGATCTTTCAACTAAATTTGTCATAGTCTTGTCTTTGACAAATAAAATTTTCTCCATTAAAATATAGCAGAAAAAACTATGTTATAAAAGTAAGGTTGTTTTTGTTTTTGACAGAGTCTTGCTCTGTTGCCCAGGTTGGAGTGGAGTGGCATGATCTTGGCCCACTGCAACCTCCAACTCCCAGGTTCAGGCGATTCTCCTGCCTCAGCCCTTTGAATAGCTGGTACTGCAGGCGTGCGCCACCACACTTGGCTAATTTTTGTATTTTTAGTAGAGACGGGGTTTCCCCATATTGGCCAGGCTAGTCTCAAACTCCTGACCTCAGGTGATCCGCCCACCTCAGCCTCCCAAAATGCTGGTATTACAGATGTGAGCCACCACACCCAGCCTAAAGTAATGTTTATGTTGGCTCCCCTCATCAGACAGTGAGATTTGGGGAGGTGAAAGGGATCTTTTAGAAGTAGAATAATGAGCCCGCAGGATGGCGCACGCCTTTAATCCCAGCACTTTGGGAGGCCGAGGCGGGTAGATCACGAGGTCAGGAGATAGAGACTATCCTGGATCAAGACAGTGAAACCCCGTCTCTACTAAAAATGTAAAAAATTAACAGGGTGTGGTGGCCTGTGCCTGTAATCCCAGCTACTTGGGAGGCTGAGATAGGAGAATCACTTGAACCTGGGAGGCGGAGGTTGCAGTGAGCTGAGATCGCACCACTGCACTCCAACCTGGATGACAGAGTGAGACTGCTCCCCCTGCCAAAAAAAAAAGAGGTAGAATAATGAAAGACTAAAAGACATAAACGTCCATTTTCTTATTGCTGAAAATCGCAGTAGGTTAACATGAATAACATGCATAAGCCGTGAATAAGCAACGCATTTATATGAAAGAGAATACATGCCTTGCATACCTGTTCATCATGTGAAAGGGACATCGGTGGATATGAGGCTAGGCCTGTGCAGTGCTTACAAGCAGACTTTAGTTAGTGCTGTCTTCAACAGTGCATTGTGTAACATTGCTGTTCATCTCAGAATTACATGCACTAGCACAGAGTTCTGTTTCTGCAGTGAATTGTACGTATATCTTTTGTCTCATGGTAGTCAGCCAGATGAGCGGAGAGAATGCTGTTTTCTCCATAAGGAGTGCAGAGGGCTCGTTTTTCTTCTTTGAGAGTGCTGCCCAACCCTCTTGCTTAAGCACCTGTGGTCTCATTTTCTTTCCATTTTTCTTGTTTTGGTGAATAATGAGGAAAGAAAAGAGCTTTTATCTAAGGAATGTGAGCTCTTTCAAATTATCAGGCCCAGAAAGGCATTAAAATGAGACAGCAATCATGCCATCCTTCCCCGCTTTTGAGCTATGTACTTATCTTTTGAAACTGCTTGCTATTGCCACAAGTAGCTATAAATGAAATAATGCTGTAGCAGTCACTATGACCCACACCCTCTAACTTAATAATGTTTAGCCAATCACTAATCAATGCTATTTCTGTAAACCAATGAGAATTCCTGACAAAATACTTTGTATAGCCCACTCTCTGTCCCAATATTTGCCTTTAAAAACATGCTTGTAATAAAGGCCGAAAGGAGCTCATATCCAAGGTTACTTGGCTCTGAGTCTTCTGGAAAGCTGTCCTCACTCTGGCTGAAGTCAACTCTTAAAATTGTATTTTGTGCTTCAGCATCTTCCCTTTAGGTTAGCGCTACTTTTGAAGTGTACTACAGATTAAGCCATGAATGGAAATATTATCACATTTGTTTTGGTACAAAAGTACTAAGACAGAGTCATATCTCTTATTAAAATAAAAGTTTAGGCTGGGAGCGAAGGTTCATGCCTGTAATCCCAACACTTTAGGAGGCTGAGGCAAGAGGATTGCTTGAGTCCAGGAGTTTGAGACTAGTCTGAGCAACATGGTGAAACCCTGTTTCTACAAAAAATTAAAAAATTAGCTGGATGTGGCGGTGGTGCACACCTTGTAGTCCCAGCTACCTGAAAGGATGACATGGGAAGATTGCTTGAGCCCAAGAATTTGAGGCTGCAGTGAGTCATGCCACCTCACTCTAGCCTGGACAACAGTGAGACCCTGTCAAAAAAAAAAAAAAAAAAAGCAACAAAACACATGGAAGTTTATACAACAAGCCAGCACTCAGGGATTTGGTCAGTTAGGAATTTGAGGGCAGGTTAGCCAAGCAAGGTTGTGCAGTCTGTGTGGAACCCTCAGCCCATTCAGAGGGTTGGACTAAAACATAGCTCTGTTTTGCTCATCTTGTCCCCTGAAGTGGAGTACTTCCCCTGGATAGAAGACAAGCTTTTTTTCTTTGCAAAAAGGTGCTTCTGTTGACTTCCCATTTCCTGGGAGTGGCTGCATATGGC
Source organism: Hylobates moloch (assembly GCF_009828535.3). NCBI lineage: Eukaryota > Metazoa > Chordata > Mammalia > Primates > Hylobatidae > Hylobates > Hylobates moloch. The sequence continues at coordinate 67,921,922 of NW_026652288.1, forward strand.
TAGAGGGGTCACTTTTTCTCATTCATCTTCTCCAGGGAGGTCCTCTTTTTAATTTACACAATAGTGCCCTATAGGCTAGAGGTAGTTCTTCAGTAGTGAAAGTCCTCTAATATCCTCTAAAACACCATAAAAACATACTACCTTAAAGAATGTAGCTGACTTGGACATGGAAGTGCATACCTAGAAGAAAAGAGAGTTCTGAAAAAATTGTATTGCCACAGGAAATGTTTAGAAAACTGAATGACCTGAAAACATAGAATGTCTAGAATATATCTCCAAGGGACAATGCTCTACTGATCACATACAGCCTTGGGTCAGCAAAAGATTCTGTTCTGTGCATTATGATACAGGAGCTAGAAAGAAATTATTTAGGCAGATAGTGAGGGTAAGAGAGTCCTTGGTAAGGTTTCCTTTTAATAAAAAGCAGCCCCCAAATCACTTCTTTTCAAACAAAAAGCAGCCTGAAAAATCAAGCTGCAAGCATAGATAAGCAAGCTAAAAGCTTGCATAGGTAAACGCTGGCAGCTGTGCCAATAGAAAAGGGATACCTGGAAATTAGGTATGTTTAACATGGAGGTTCCCCTCTTCCCTTTTCTTTGTCACCGCACGTGCAGTAAAAAAACAGGCAACATGATGCCGGCCAGGTAGAGACCCCATCTGTATAATAAAAGATTAGGATGGGATGGCCAGCTTCTTTATGCACTATGCAAATGGCACACCCAGCCCACCAATCTCTCATGCCCTATGTAAATCAGACCACCGCCTCTTCAAGCCTGTCTATAAAACCTTGTGCATTTCACCATGGAACCAGAGACCTACTCAGGAGCCCATCTCTCTCTGCAAGAGAGTGAGTTTTCTCTTTCTTTTACCTATTAAACCTCTGCTCTTAAACGCACTCCTTGTGTGTGTCCACAGCCTCCATTTCCTTGGTGTGAGGCAACGAACCTGGGGTATTACCTCAGACAAACAATACCGCTTCATTGCAACCATCTTCATTTCATCTCCATGTCCATCAACACTACCTCACATAGTAGGGCCTATCTTAAATTGGATGAGTTCCTGAAGAAGTGCATTCTGAATTACACTCCGAAGGATAAAAAGGTTGCAGGGTGAATCCTGTGAATGTCTCTATTACTAATAGGTAATTTTAAAATGTAAAGACAGACTTTTATGATTAAAATCATTTCTACAAAACATTTTCTGGAAATTGTCAAAAGAAAATGAGAAAATACCCCTCCCTCCCTGCCACAAATCTAATTTTTTTTCTTTTTTTGAGACGAGGTCTAACTGTCACCCAGGCTGGAGTGCAGTGGTGCCATCATGGCTTACTGCAGCTCGACCTCTTGGACCCAAATTCCCACCTCAGCCTCCCACCTGTAGCTGGGACTACAGGCATGCGCCACCATGCCTGGCTAATTTTTTATTATGTATTTATTACAGAGATGGGGTCCCACTATGTTGCCCAGGCTGGTCTGGAACTCCTGGGCTCACGTGATCCTCCTACCTCAGCAGCCCAAAATGTTGGGATTACAGGAGTTAAGCCACCATACCTGATCCAAATCTAATTTTTCATTCTCCAGCATGTCAATAAAAGTCCCAAGGTTCACAACTAGGGTGCACATGTGCCTTAGAAAGAGTGAGTGTGTGTGTGTGTGTGAGTGTGTGTGTGTGAATGTCATTGTTATGCTTCAGCTTTCACATAAATACTCTCAAAGGCATGAAATATTTGTGCAAGCTAACTTGATCTGTGGCATTCTCTTGAAACTAGAATCTGGAGGGAAGGGATTACAGAGAGTTGGGAATAAAAGCAGGCCAGGGCTTTTTGGGGACACTTGTCCAGCTTCTGGTCTTCTGTGCCAGTGCTAGTGAGGCTAGTTGTTCTTCCTGTGTGCTTCTGTGAGCATGAAAATTCTGCCAAACAGTAAGGGAAGTTTTCTTCCGAACTGTACAAGTGCTTCTTTGAGAGTTGTTATAATAGCTAGAGAAGTCCAAATCCTAAGCCTGTGTTTGGAGCAGAAAAGGGCTTTCCTGGAACAGTGTGTTCAGAAATGTGTTTTTAATTATGACTGACCACCTGCATCTTTTATGCTGTCCTGGGGAGGCTCAGTAGGAAATGTTACGTTTGACAAGAGGAGAGAATGACCCAGGGGAGGATGACAAGGGAAGGACAGGCGTAGTATCACCATACCGTAAACCTGAAGAAAGATAGGGACTAAACGATCTATTGGAGTATGCTAGTGTGTGTGTGTGTGTGTGTGTGTGTGTGTGTGTATGTGTGTGTGTATGTGTGTGTATGTGCATGTGATGGGAACTGTGGATGTGGATGAGAGTCTTAAGGTGTGTAATTAAAAAGACACCTGGTTGTAAAAAACATTTTGATGTCAAATGGGAAAAATTGAATATTAATTTTTATATTAGTTAATATTAGAAAATTATTGTTACGTTTGTTAAGTGTGGTAATGTTATTTTGAACATGTAGAAATAGTCTTTTTTTTTTTTAAGACAGGGTTTCACTCTGTTGCCCAAGCTGGAGTGCAGTGACACGATCTCAGCTCGCTGCAACCTCCACCTCCCAGGTTCACTTAATTCTTGTGCCTCAGCCTCCTGCATAGCTGGGATTACAGGTGCCCCCACCATGCCAGGCTAATTTTTATACTTTTAGTAGAGAAGGGGTTTCACCATGTTGGCCAGGCTGGTCTCAAACTCCTGGCCTCAAGTGATCTGCTCACCTTGGCCTCCCAAAGTGCTGGGATTACAGGTGTGATCCACTGCACCTGGCCAGAAATAGTCTTTTAAAAATGTTTATTAATTCTTTTTAAAAAATGCAGGTGTCTTTAGGGGCAGAATTTCATATCTGTAATATATCTTAAAATATTTGAGTGTAAAAATAGTAATATAAGCAGAACTTAGGGAAGAAAAGGGGCTTAATAATATAAATGGTAATAATGAAAATATAGATAAATGCAACAGATTTTAGAACAATATATAAATATGTAAACCTAAATTAATTATTTTCAAAAAAATAAAATTAATTATAGTTTGAGCAGAAGAAACTATAAGAAGATACAGCTGGTGAAGGGGTTGCCAGAGTGTAAGACCTAGAAGGATAAGGGCTGCTGTCTGTGTGTCTTTGCAACCTCTACTTTCACAAAGCAGTACTCAAAAATGGCAAGTGTCTATGGATAATGGATGAAGCTGTTCAATCCTTGCTTCAACTCTCAACCTCTTTACCCTGCAACCAATCTGAGGGAATCTTTCATACATACATCCCCATCCTCTTTCACTATGAGGGCTGTAGGTGATGTTTCGAAGCTTTTTCCCTCCAAAAGCAAAGTCAGTGATGTTGCTGAACCTGGAGAAAGCATCTTCCTCAAAGTGACGGGCAGTAGAAATGCTGGTCAAGCTCTATGGGTGCAAATATTGATGACTTAAAAACTCTTCTCTGCTTTTGCTTCTTATGCACCTCTGGAAAACATATAACGTGTAGTAGTGATGCTGCTTGTTCAGAATAATTGTTTTAAGCCTCTTATTTTGAAGAAGCCCAGCATGTAATGTTTTTCACCTGAAGAAAAATAAACAGGAAGATGATCTTTAGTTGACTAAAGTCTCTATCCTTCAAGCAGACTACAAATAATTTAGTCTTTCTTTATATTCATTCCACAAATATTTACTGAGCAGCTATTAAGTGCACAACCGCAATATTAGGTTTTGGAGAAAAAAGACAGTAACCACAGGCATTGTCATTGCTTTCATGGAACTTAATGTTTAAGTGATTTTGTTGCCAAAATATGATATATGATATAATTTGTAGCACTTACTTCTGACCCCTCACCTCATCCCCATATTTTTGGTTAGTTTCAATCTTATATTTTCTAAAAATTAGAAACGTTTCTATTGCTGTTGATTCCTTTTTCCACCCCCAGCTTCCGGCTGGTGGTCACAGAAGAGGAGCCAAAGTATCACAAGATGGGCTGCTGCTGTTGTGTTTCTGGGTCCTACCGGAAGTGGAGGTTCTGGAAGCAAACCAAGGAAGCTGCTCTTTTGTAAGCCTTCCAAATCTGGCTTTGCAGAAAAAAAAAAAAAAACAAAACATTATTTGGAAGTTGTGGCAAGCAAAGTATTAATTCTCCTATCCTTCCTAGGCAGAAGCCTAAAGCTTTAGAGTCCTGCATTAAACATATATCAGTATGGAGAGGATCAATTGCAAAGTCCTACTTTTCTTTGCCATTATTAGTTAATTTTCAGGAAGTATGAACTTCCTTGAATCATAACTTCTGTCTTTACCCTTACAGGCAATGACATGTTATATTTTTAAAAACTAGGACTTTAAATACACTTAATACTTACTTACTCTCAATACTCCAGCTTCATTTGTGATCACCAATCTCCACGATCCCTCTTATGGAGATCAGCTACATATATCACCAGGTGGGGCTGCATGGCTGAATCCTGAAGGACCTACTCACAGTTGGTGGTATAACATGCCTAATGCAACAAGAGGCCCATGTTTTCTTTTGTTACTTTCCAATTTCCTAATGCAACAAGAGGCCCGTGTTTTCTTTTGTTACTTTCCAATTTCCCTTCCTACAGGCCCAGTATGTACCTGGTACTCAGTGAGATGCTGAGGAGCTTTAAACATGCTTAGATCTCAGGCTGAACTTACACAGTCCTGGGAGGCTGAGGCAGAAGAATGGCATGAACCTGAGAGGCGGAGCTTGCAGTGAGCCGCCGAGATCGCCCCACCGCACTCCAGCCTGGGGGCGACAGAGCGAGACTCCGTCTCAAAAAAAAGAATGTAGTCTTATAATTGTGTTCGCAGTTACATGATTATATACTATACATGTCACCACCACTATGCAAGTATCTAGACTACATTTGCCATCTCATATAACGATATTATGGACTGAAAGTGAATTAACCATGATTATGCTGTTTATATACAGTTACTATGAATTCTCTAGCTTGTCCATTATAAAATAAATGTGCATAAAATGTGCAGAATCACTTTTCTCCAATAATCTACTGGAGTTATCAAAGAGATAGTTGCCGTGATGTTTTAAGAAAGTGGAATAGTTATGTGCATGCAATCAATATTATATGTTAAAGATTAAAACCCATACTTTTCAAAAATCTGCCTATAAGGTAAAAGGTGTGAATCCTAAAGGAGCCAGTCCTTCAAGGTAGATTCCGAGTGTCTAACTGTGCCTTAATTCAAAACAGAGCCAAGTCATTTGCTGACTAGAGAGGTCACATGTGTATTCTGCATTGGCAGAAAAGATAATAGCATAACTTTGAGACTTTCATAGCTGTCTGTTCTTGTTCATGCCATCTGAATCAATGGCTGCTAGAAAATCCCATTTCACCCCTTAGGCCTAACCAATAGACTGTAAGCTGCATCAACCAATCAGAACTAAACAAATTTGCATCCCTCATTTGTATAGTGGACTAGAATGGAAACCTGGGCAGGAACTTTCTCTACAAAGGGCAACCCTTCCTTATTTTCTCAGATCACACCTGTTTTTGTTTTTGTTTTTTGCACGCGTAAACCGAGTTTAGGCTAAAACTGCCTCCTTACATATCTTATGTTTGGCGTAAAGGTTTCTCTGTACATAAGTGAACTATATCCTAAATGGAGATGGAAACAGACTGTAACCTACTCTCGTGCCAGTAGCCGAGTTTTGGCCAAAGGGGGCCAACTGTTCAAATAGTGTTCAAATAAGACAAACGCCCAGCTGTAACCAATCCGGCTGTTTCTGTACCTCACTTGTCTTTTCTGTAAGTCACTTTCCTTTTCTGTCCATAAAGCTTCCTTCACCACATGGCTGCACTGGAGTCTCTCTGAGCATACTCTGGCTCAGGAGGCTGCCTGATTCGTGAATCACTCTTTGCTCAGTTAAATTCCATTAAATTTAATTTGTTTAAGGTTTTTCTTTTAACATCCCAAAGGCTGCATCTCCCCAGTTTACAAACTGCTCACTGGAGTGAAGTCACCTTTCTTTTTTTTTTTTTTTTGAAAACCCTTTTCAGCAGATTTATTAACAAAGGTAAACCTGGCAAATTACTTTAAAAATTAAACTAAACCTATCATCTGTTGAGCGGTGGCCAATACACTCAGTAATAGGTGGCTTTTCATTCTCAAATAATTTTCTGAGTGTTTCCTTGGACACTGGTGTTTCACTATTTATTGTCCTAGAAATTATTTCTAGAAGATAATATTTTGGAGTATGGATCAGGTTAAAAAAAGGTAAACTTGGCCAGGTGTGGTGGCTCACGCCTGTAATCCCAGAACTTTGGGAGGCTGAGGCAGGTGGATCACGAGGTCAGGAGATCGAGACCATCTTGGCCAACATGGTGAAACCCCATCTCTACTAAAATACAAAAAATTAGCCCAGCATGGTGGCACATGCCTGTAATCCCAGCTACTTGGGAGGTTGAGGCAGGGGAATCATTTGAACCCAGGAGGTGGAGGTTGCAGTGAGCTGAGATCGCACCACTGCACTCCAGCCTGGTGACAGAGCAAGACTCCATCTCGAAAAAAAATCAGATAAACTTCATGTATTTTAAATGCTTAAGAAATATAATTTCTCCTTTTCTGTTTTAGCATAACATCGACATTTTTTAAAAAGCCAAAACTTTATATTAACTTTTTTCCCCAGCCAAGTTATTATTTGTTTTAAGGAATATTCTCAAATTGTACATTTTCTTTCTCACATCATCATTGGATGACATGTAATATGTTATTATGTGGTTCCTGAAGGAAAATACATGTTTTAAATCCCTGCAAAATAAATGCTCTAAAGGTACTTTATCAGAGAGAATGTTAGTTTGGGTCTTTTTAAAAAAACACATTAACAGTGGAAGCATTCAACAATAGGGAATTAAATTCTGGCACAGTCATACAATGGAAAGGAACACAGCAATGAGACTGATGCTATAAAACTACGTGTGTCTTTCCTAGATGAAGTAATCAGAGTTACATGTAATTTTTGTAATGTATGCATATATGTGTATCAATGTGGTATTGTTTATTGATCCTCTAAGAAGTTGTTAGGAAATTCCATAAACTTTCACAATACTAAGGCCACAGGCTGCTTTGGAAATTCTGGTACATTTGTGAGGGTGAGGAGAGAATTCTCCTTTACTAATCATGTGGTAAAGTTGCCTTACTGAGAATTTTTTTATCTTTTTTTATTTATTTTTATTTTTTTGAGACAGAGTCTCGCTTCGTTGCCTGGGCTGGAGTGCAGTGGCGTGATCCCGGCTCACTGCAAGCTCCGCCTCCCGGATTCACGCCATTCTCCCGTCTCAGCCTCCTGAGCAGCTGGGACTACAGGCGCCTGCCACCACGCATGGCCAGTTTTTTGTATTTTTAGTAGAGACAGGGTTTCACTGTGTTAGCCAGGATGGTCTTGATCTCCTGACCTCGTGATCTGCCCACCTCGGCCTCCCAAAGCACTGGGATTACAGGCGTGAGCCACTGCGCCCAGCCACCTTACTGAGAAATTTTAATCAAGAGTACCGGTTACAGGAGCTTTGGTTTCTATTATTTTAGTTTTCCAGATAAATATTTGTCAAAATTTTGCAATTATTTTATTACCAATAGATCTAATTAAGTTTATATTAAAAACTGACAAGAGAAAATTATATCAGTCAGCTCTATAGGGGCAAGGAGAAAATTATCACTCATTACATTTTATATATAATCATTCATATTTTATCTTAATCCTTTTCTTTATCAACTCTTGATTTATATGCCTAGTCAACATTTTTAAAGATAGTTCACTTCAGGCTAGAAGAGTTTCAAAAAACTGAAACTCATTTTTTTATTATTTTTAATTTGTATTCATTTTTTTTTAATGTGAGATAGGTAAAAATAGAGGCTGTGAGAGACAGGAGGTAAAGAGAGAAGATTTCAGTGGTGTCGAAAAGAGGAGAGATTGGAGGAGACAAAGTTGCCTCATATCAAGAGTAAGGGAAAAGATCTAGTCCTTTTCTTATGAGTGTTGGATTGGGCTTCTTTGTGACCCTAGATAATTCTTATTCATATTTTAAGTAAAATGATAGTTTGGAAAGGGTAATATTTCACATCTGAAACTGAAACTTTTCTTTCTTGAGTCAATTATGTGGACGAGACCTAGCTGTTATACTCAAATGTCAGGCAGTCTCCTAAATATTAAATTGAGGAAGACTAAGGATTGGACTTCACATTAGATTTAAACCTTTGCACTATGGCTCTGATGAACAGAAATTTAATGTTCTTTGATTTTGCAAAAAATTGAACCTAATTCACAAGTCTTTATGTCTGCTGTGTAATGACAACCAGTATTCACACTTGTGGGTAACTCAGCCTCTGTTGACAGCAGTGCGTTTCAGGTAACTGTTCAGTAATACAGGATTCCAACAATCAAAGTTCAAGCTCCCAGGGAGAGCTGTTTTCCTCACAAGGGCCTGCCCTTTCTTTTCCTCGGGGTGACACTTGGGTGAGGAGAGAAGATTCACAGGAGTAGGGCAGAGGGAAGGAATACTCTGCCTATTGTCCTTTTGTCCTCTCTGGCCTCTGCTGTAGCTCTAGGCCTTGGTTTTTACATCAGTATCTTATCATCTCCAGCTGGTAGAGGAGAGAGGCAGAGCAACATAAATAATTTGGGAAAAGGGAAAAAAATTGACATAAAATTTCCCAATTGCATTTTGCCACAACTCATTTGTGTTTAGTTTTCTGCCAAAAATAAAGAAGAGGTTTACAGAGAACAGATGCCTTCTATATTAAGGGAACGATAGAAATATTACTTCATTATTATCTCCTTCAAATATCAACCAGCACACAAATGCCAGTATTTCATCCTGTGAATAAATGTGAAGACACATTTTATCTCATAACTAAAAGTTCTGTAAAGCATTTAAAAACGTTTATAGTTTATATTTACCATTACACAAAAATTCATATAAAATCCATTATTCTATACCCTCAAAAATATTCATTAAGGGTCCATGTCCCCAGTTACTTGCGGGAAATAATGACAAATTAGACCATGTCCTTATGGAGCTTACAGTGTATTGGCAAAAAAAAGTTGTCAAAAAAGCTATGAAAATAAAAATTAATGATGTTACACTAGGGGAAATATATGGGGCTGACAGATCATTTGGCAAGGGAATGGAGATTGAGTTTGAAATTGGAAGGACATATAAGAGTAAACCTCTCTATGCCAAACAGAGAACAGCATGTGAGATGCCTTGACACTGGCATGGCCATACTTTAAGAGAAGCCAGTGGAGCCTCATCACGACTAGCAAATAGTTGTGGCCCAAAATGATGCTGGAGAAAAGCCAACTCTGAAACTTAAGGGGCATATTTACAACCTTGGAATTTATCCCAAGGGCAATGGGAAGACATTTACTGGTTTTAAGTTAGATACTTATTAAAACAACCAGCCTGGTTGGAAAATGTATGATATTGTTGTAGGCCCTAAGTAGGTATGTGAGGTCAAAAATTTGGGTTGACAGCTGGCAGCAAAGGGCGAAAAGATGGACAGATTCAGGAGCCATTAAGAAAGTAAATTCAACAAGAACTGCTGATGGATTAAGTACGGGAGTGATCAAAGGGAAGAGTCAGTGATGACTCCCCATTTGTCCTTCTGGTAGATGCTGTGCCAGTTGAGGGCATATGGGACAACAAGGAAGGGAAGCAGTTTGCAGACATGCAAGAGAGGAAGAGCTCCCTTTTGCATATATTCAGTTCGAGGAGTCTGTTGGGCCTGTATGTGGTTAGGAGACAATTGACTAAATAGGACTAGAGTTCACTGGCATTGGAAGTGCTTGTTGAAATCACCTGATATACTTGGCAGCTAAAGCACTGAGAACAGATATGACAGCCTAGGAAGACAATATAAAACCAGAAGAGGATGCAAATCAGGACCCAAGGAAACATAGTGTTGAAGAAAAGGCAAAGGAAATGAAACTTTGAGAAGGAAAGGCCGAAACAGGTAGAAGTATCAGAGAGGACAAGGAAAGGCAGCATTTCAAGAAGGAAGAAGTGGTCAAAATTGGTCAATGTTGCTGAGAGGCCAAGTAACATAACTTTTGAAAGTGGTCATTCACAAATTTGATGAGAAAAATTTCAGTGACTTTCTAGGGCCAGAAGACCTTAGGATTGAAACAAAGTGAAGGAATGGATCTAGGGTAGAAGAAGGTGGGCAAATGCACTCTGAGTGTATATACTTATTCAAAAAGGCCTGGCAGGAATTTACATTTCTTCACGTAGATTGAAATACCTCCCCTGGATAAAAGAATCCAAGCTTTTATAAAAGATATCATTTTAAAGATAGTTCAATAAAGCTCTTGATTGAGAGCGCAGCAGTAGAGACCATATTTTTGAGGATAGCCAAGAAAAATCTGAGTAAATACTGGGTTTGTCTTTCTTTTCTGCTTTCCTGCCTGACCAGTCAGCAGGCCTGCGAGGGCACTGCTGTGGCACCTACTGCACTGTTGTTGCTTAAGCTTTGTGCCAAGAGTATTTGCCAGCCTGAGTTGGAGCTGGCTGCTGCTAGTGTTGCTCCAACTGAGATGTCTAGTTAAGTCCTGCTCTTTTGTGAACTGAATAGCAGTCCTTCTGGCACTGCCTGGAGCTTTCCTATCATTGTCATTTTCAGCAAAAGGAATAAAATTTTCAGTAAGATAGGCTCCCCAAGCAGAAACCAAGCCTGCTTTGAGCTTGTAATTAACGTACAGATCATACTGATAGCCTGGCCACTGAAAACAATTATTGAAACAAAGTTGGTATAAATACAATCAATAAATGCATTCTTCAATACAGACAGTTCAGAGCTGCTTAGACTATGTTATAATAAAAACAATGTAGGAAACAGTTTTTAAATAGTCTTCTAGTACCTAACTTTTGTATTTTAGATAAATAGCTTAGAATGCTGGTGTCCAAACCAAAAAATTATCAAATCTAAATTAATGTGAATTCCATGGAGGCTTTTTGCAAGTGGCCTTTTGCACATGTGAAATGCTTGCTTTGTTAATGCATTGTAACAGCCTTTTTGAATTAGATTACAAACCAACCCTGTTTCTTGGGACCAGTATCACACCACCAGGCTGGTTCTGAAGAACTGTCGTCTTTCAGTTAGACACCCACACGTCTCACTGAATAGCTCTCCTCTGAAAACAATGAAGTAATTCACTATCCAAGTGCTCTCCAACAGACTGAAAGCATCAGTACCAAGCTGAAATCTTCAAATAAGGGAGGCTTTCAATGTTTGTCTAAAACTCCTTAACCTACTCGCATAAAGAACAGAGACCATTTACTGTCTGGAAAAGGGAACTGGGACAGAAGACAGGAGAAAGGGAAAGCAGCAAACTGATGCCTGCTGATCTGATTCTCCAAACTAAACTCTAAAGCTAATATTAATCATGAGCAGAAATATGTCTTGTTCAAACAGCACATACATTGGCTGGCTGTGGGCCACTAGGCTGAATTTAAATGGAGCTGAGGGAAGTGCTGGGTGTCAACCTCTTCGTGCCTTATCATGTTCGAAGTGGATTAACCTCATCAAGCATTGATCTGTTTCTGTAACAAGTTGTGACGGCTAACTGCTCTCTCTGCACCACACGAATGGAGGTATTATTGCCATTGAATTTTAAGCCCTGGTGACTCACTGTGCTGAGTCTTATGCCTAGCAACTGAGAGATGAAGAACTCAGCATCCAGCTTATTTTTTTGTTGTTGTTGAGTGCCCAGAACAAGTCACGTACATTTTCCAGGCACTTGTCCTCTATTTAGTCCTGAATCTTAGTTTATGCTGCAGTAGGCCAACTTATTATTACTGCCTACTATACATTTGTCTTTTCCACTAGAAAGAGAACTTCTCAAGTAAAGGAATGTGTGTTTCCTTGTCTGTGACCTACCATTTTACCCCCAGCACCTGGCATCCCAGTGTTTGAAAATTTGTAGATGTTCAATAAATAGTTGCTGAGTGACCGAATGTTTGAAAACATCTCCTGCTAGTAAGAGCAAGTTGACAGTTAACCTTAACAGATGTTATTAATCTGGAAATAACATTTTTTTCCTGCTTGCCTACTGACACTTAAACTATTTCCTGAGACCAGACAGGAAAGACAATGATATCTCTTGTTTTATTACTATAAGAGGATGATTGACTAAAAAATAGTAGCTTTGTACTTCGTAAGTCCAAGTGCCATCATATTCACTGGTTGCTTTTAATCAGTTACTCTGAGCTATGTTCTTATTCAAAGAATATTAAAGCAGGAAGAACCTCAGAGATTTGCTAATCCAATTTGTGACAAAGCCAAGACTGGAACCCAGATCTCACTGTTCTAGTCATTGTGACACTATGGTCCCACCTTTTCATTTACAAATGCATAACACGCACTGAAGCATTAAATCCCTCACCCCAAATCCCCATACTGCAAGTCAAGACAGAGTCAGGGCTGGAAAACCAGCACACGAAGTTGTAGTTCTAGTAGGAATCGAAGAAACTCAGCTCTCTGAGTTCTTCCCCTGATTTCTATGAATAGTAAATGAACACATATTCTGTATATGGTGCCCATCCCATGAGGAAATAGACAGCTGTGGAATCTCAGCGTTGGGAGGGATCTCAGATCCCATTAAATCACGCTCCTCCTTGGTCTTGGCTATTACATCTCCGGTGCTTGGAAACTCATACACACAACCTCCTTTTCTCAGCACATATTGAATAAATCTAATTATTAGAGAGTTCATTCTTTAGAGCAAACATACAACTTTCCCTAATTGGTTTAATATGTATCCTTTGGGACTAGAGAGAGTAGGGTTAAGCCCTCTTGATTATTCTAGGACCATGCTATCTGAACAAATTGCATTGCCTCCACAAGTCCTCTCTCCTTTAGGATATATATCTGTCCACTGTATTCTTATTGCCATGGAAACTGTATGACCCAAGTGGTACACACATAAAGAATAGCATTCAACTACCAAGAAAATAACCTAGGAATCAAAATGATGGAAAATTATACAAAGTGGTAACAATTCATAAATGAAATAAATACAACATGAAAAGTAATTAAAAATAACAGTTTATATTTATAAAAGAGGTTGTTGTTTCACGAGTAAACATAGGGACTCTGGGAATAAAAACAAAAGTGGTAGAGAGGGCGGGTAAGATGAAGATTTTCTACGGCAGTTGCTCAAACTTTAAGCAGCCCTTTGGTAATGACAGTAGGTTCATTTTCATTGTCTCTGAGGTACGGGACCACTAAAGTAAAAACTACAATTCAAAAACTTCCAGAGAGCTTTGACATCTGTAAGAATAGCTCAAAGCCATTGTGTGTATGAGATGGATACCACATTGCATCGGTTATTTCAGGAAATTGTAAGATAAAAAAGTTTAAGATGACTGCAAAGGATTGAGGAAATAATCAAAAGATTGACCAAGTTTATGCATGAAGCACTGAAAATTGAATGTTTGGCCAGCATCTCCAGTTTCCTGTGGTTTCAGGGACAGAACCAATAAGCCCTGATATTCATCTTTTGTTAGCCACCGACTTATTTTGTTAAGAAAACAAAAGTGCCTATAAACTAGAATTAGAACAAGAGAGTAGAAAATTTCATTTCAAATTTGCTGAGCATAAAAGTTGAGGGTTGGGCAACAGCCAAGAGAACAAATCTGTAAAGTAGAGTAAAGCATTAAGGAAATCTTCTGTACTTTGGGAGAGAAAATAAAGTATAAAAAACACTATCATAAAGATAATTTCGATCTTCCCTAAATTACGGACTTCTGTAACTGTGCATAGAGATGTTACAAAAATTGTTTCATCCAACCGACTTCCCTCAGAGTCCAAATAAACAGTAGCATAGAAACATTATTTGAATGTTTTTGATTCAAAAATACAATTAAAGAGGAGCTAAGATTGCTTTCAGAAGGGTCAAGATACATTAGATCAGTGTCTCCTTTAGGGCTTTCCTTCAACAGGAAGATTTGCTGTTTCCAAGCATTCTGGCCACCACTTCTGATGACAGCTCCTTTGGAACAAAAAAAGTTCCATTTCCCTTTTCTTCCTTTTCCCTAGTGTTTCAAACTCTCCATTCATTTTTAACTCCGTTTTCAATGACAAAAATTAAGAAATGATGAGGCTGTCTCTAAACATGACTCTGGAATGAGGTAAAGAATGTATATAGTCAGCCCTTTGTATCTGTGAGTTCTATATCCACGGATTTAACCAATAAAAAATATTCGGAAAAAAAATTGTATCTGTACTGACATGTACAGACTTTTCTTTTCTTGTCGTTATTCCATAAACAATATAACAGCAAGTCACATAACATTTACACTGTTCAGCATTACAAGTAATTAGAGATGACTTACAGTATACAAGAGGATGTGCATAAGTTATATGAAAATACTATATATTTTTCTATAAGAGACTTGAGCATCTGTGGATTTTGGTACCTGGAGAGGTCCTGAAACCAATCTCCCACGCATACCAAGGAACAGCTGTCTCACTTCATCCCTGAAAGTCTACCCGTGAAAATAGTCATAGCCAATATCTTGTACGTACAAGTTCCATAATAATGTTCTTCATTTGTAGGCAAATGGCAAATATTGCAGCCTCACATCTTCATTTATTTATAGAAGATAATTATTTCACTTCTACACATGCCTGCTGTGTGAATGGCAAGTCAACTGTCTATAAATTTTATATTTTACTTTATTAATTTTTTTAAATTATGATTTTTTTGAGACAAGGTCTCACTCTGTTGCCCGGGCTGGAGTGCAGGGGCATGATCATAGCTCACTGCAGCCTCGAACTCCTAGGCTCAAGTGATCCCCCGACCTCAGCCTCTGGCGTAGCTAGGACTACAGGCACATGCCACCATGCCCAGCTAATTTTTTAATTTTTTTTTGTCCGTAGAGATGGAGTGTCACTATGTTGTCCAGGTTGGTGTCAAACTCCTGAGCTCAAGAGATCCTCTCTCTTTGGCTTTTCAAAGTGCTGGGATTACAGGCATGGGTCACTGCTCCCAGCCACTTTCTTTAGTTTTTAAATAGGCTTTATTTAGAACAGTTTTAGGTTCACAGCAAAATTGAGCAGAAAGTAGGGAGTCTCCATATACCCTGCCCCCACACATGCACAGACTTTCCCACTATCAGTATTCAGAATCAGAGTGGTACATTTGTTGCAATAGATGAAACTAAATCGACACATAATTTTTCTTTACTTTTAAAGTGTACAGTGCCATTGAGCACTTTTGGTCAGACTTCTAACTCAGCCTATGGCAATGAAATCCAACTCTATTAGTAATATTTTATATCCGAAATTATTTAACGTTAAGTAATTATCTTTACTAAAATCCAATGAGCATTTAGCAGCAAACATCTAATAATGTTCAAGCCTAATGTTCAGGTAGGTCAGATTCATTTTTTGTCAGATGTCATAGATACATCCTGAAGGGTCAGCTCAGATCCAGAAAATCAGAAGTTTCCTGTCTTGCATTACTAAGAAAAGAATGCGGCATGGCTGTTTATACTGCCTGGATTTGTGACTTTGTCATACACTTGGCAATCTCCAAAACCAAAATTTTATTTTGTCTTTGAAACATTTTGCTTTTTGGCTACTGTGACCATAAAATATTTTCTCCAAGAAACATCAAATCCTGCACAAGGTAAAACATAAATAGGCTATTTAGGGTCCTGCTGTTTTACAAAGAAAAGGCAATTTATATTTCAGTGACCTCTATGTTAATGCAGTTGATGTGAGTATATAAAACAGGCTAATGGATGTAATAGCCAAATGTGACCAGCTAAAACTATTTTTTCATGATGGATTTATTTATAGAGTGGAAAGTCAAATTGTTAAGTTGAAAAACATGATTTTCCAAGTAAGGTGAACCTGGGTTTGAATCCTTTTGAATCCTTCTTTTTTTTTTTTTTTTTTGAGACAGGGTCTCGCTCTGTTGCCAAGGCTGGAGTATAATGATGTGATCACAGTTCACTGCAGCCTCGACCTCCTAGCTCAAGCAATTCTCATGCTTCAGACTCCTGAGTAGCTGGGACTACAGGTGTGGGCCACCACATCCGGCTAATTTTTGTATTTTTTGCAGAGATAGGATCCTGCCATACTGCCCAGGATAGTTTTGAACTCCTGGGCTCAAGCTATCTGCCTGCCTTGGCCTCCCAAAGTGCTGGGATTTACAGGCGTGAGCCACTGCGCTTGACAGATGCGAGTAGTCTTGGTTTAAGCACACAGTTGGTGAGTGACTTCGGGCAAATTACTTAACTCTGCTGAACTTCATGTTTCAGTCTGTGAAGCAAGCCTAAGCATATCTACTTTGTAATGTTGGTGTCTGGAGAGGATTAGCAATAATATATTTAGAGCCCATGGCATATAGTAGGCACTCACATTATTATGCAACGAGAGTAAAAAGCACTGTCTCTGGAGACAGACCAAGTATCTAAGCTTGGGCAAATTATTAAACTTCTCTACGCTTCCTTTTCCTCATCTAAAAATGGTGATAACCACAGTAACTGCCTCATAGAGCTCTTGCAAGAATTTTAAAGATAATAGTCAATTCATGCAAATTGGTTACAACAATGCCTGGCACATAGTAAATGTTAAATAATGTTTGCTATAATTATAGTTATTTCAAAGGACTAATATATTATCTTGGATTGGAAGCAACTACAGAGAAGAAAAACTATGTCAATTACCATAATACCTAGACAAGATTTTAGTTGATGTTATCAATTGATGGTCTAATGCTTCACTTTATTTATTTATTGTTTTTATTATTCTTTATTTGAAACCTATTATGTACCTTTAAGCAGTTCAGGTAGTTTCCTAATTTAGAATCACAACAATGCCTGGCACATAGTAAATGTTAAATAATGTTTGCTATAATTATAGTTATTTCAAGACCTAATATATTATCTTCTATTGGAAGCAACTACAGGGAAGAAAAACTGTGTCAATTACTGTAATACCTGGACAAGATTTTAGTTGATGTTATCAATTGATGGTCTAATGCTTCACTTTATTTATTATTTTTATTATTCTTTATATAAAACCTATTATGTATCTTTAAGCAGCTCAGGTAGTTTCCTAATTTAGAACCACAATAAAATGTTCTGTATGAGTTGATAAAAATTTTTCTTCCCAAATTATTTCCTCCACAGCTTTTAGCATTAAACTATAATTTGCTTTCCATGAACCAGTGTCTCAATTTCTAATTGGAAAAAATTAGAAATAAGACACTGAAGTACCACCTAAAATGGTCATGTTTGCTAGAAAGCTATGACACAGTGGAAAAATCATTAGACCTGGTGTTAAACACACCTAAGTGTAGTCCCAGCTCTGACACCTACCAGCTATGTGATGTGAGGAATGTCAATTATTATCTGAGTCTAATTTCTTCATATGTGAAAGACATGATTGTGTAAAAATAACGTAATGTATGCACTGTCCTATACATTCTGAAGTGACACAAAGACATAAATATCTGATGTTTAATTTTTGGTGAGGTGATTAAACTCTACAGGTCCGATGACAACCTGTCTGAGGACAAGTTCTTGCTCTACTGCTTAGTTGGTGTCATTGGCAAGTTAGTTAACCTCATTATCACTCAATCTCTTCATCTATGAAATGGAGGTAGTAACAGTATTTACCTCAGTTATTGTGGAGATTAAGTAAACCAATTCACAGAAAAGGCCAAGCATAAGCTCTGGCAAAGCAACTTCCCAATAAATATTAGCCACCATTATCATCTCTGGAATATAAGATTTAAACACATACAACCACAAGAAAATAACATAGCATAATTTAAATGCTGCAAAATAGAGCAAAAAAAAAAAAATCAACTGCCAGAATGAAAAATGCTGACAAGATATCAATATTCTGAGAAAGAATACTATGGAGAGTATGCATCCCAGTTCAAATTTTTGATATGCGAAATCAACCAGCTATTGTATTTTATAAAAACTTATCAATTTTCTGTATTTTCAGAACTTTCCAATGGTAGGGCAACACATGTTTTTGATCTCTCAGGGCACAGCAGATTGCACAGAATAGGTCTTTCTTTAAGGGTGGGTTACACGGAGAAAATCTGAGCTTCATTTGGCTAATGATATGATTACTAAATTTCTAAAATCAGATTTGTGATTTTAGAAAGGGTTAAACTAATTTAGAAGCAACTTTGTTCTAAATATATGTGAGATTTGAAATTTATTATTAAATCAAATATTTTAAAATCAACACAGGAAATTACGATTTAAATTATGTTGTGACACTCTTTTTTGTATAGTTAGGAAACTAGGGATTTGCTTATACAAATTGCTCTTCAAGTGAGGTAATTCTATTCTGTTCCATATGTTATAATAAACAAAAGAAAGCAAAACAAAACAAAATGGGGGGAGAATCCCACTTTTGATTATGTTTGATAATTTCCAGTATTTCTTAATATTTCTCTTAGAATTTTTAAATGGGAAAATGTAGATTTTCAGCATTTAGACTCCAATGATGCAAGTTAGTGACTGTTTTGTGGTATCAATTAGAGTTGTAGCTTGTAATTAATGCTTCAGTAAATTCAGGATTTGAACAATTTACAGCAGGTTCCCATTTTCCCCTTGAGATAAAAATGATAGCCTCAGCTGCTATGACAGCTGCCAAATGAAGAGAAACTTTGGCACACCGAGATTATTGTGGCCGAAAAGAAATGAAGTTGTTTTTCCCTTCTAAATACATAGTTATTAGTCAAGAAATCAATGCCTTTGAAATAAATAAAATGGTTTGTATCATTGTACCTGAAAGCATAAGAGATTTAAGCCTCGAATGTGCTTTGCAAGAACAAGGTATAATAAACCTGTCAGACATTTAAAAATTTCAATAACTTACATATTTTGCTTGCATTTTTTTAAGATATGAAAGAAACACATAGTTCCCAGGAATATTTCAAAATTACAAAATATATAAAACAATTACAAAGGTACAGGAATAATATAACATTCATGGATATATACACAAATCAAATTAAGGAAGAAGCATATGCAAACTGCTAGAGACAACTGCTTAACCCTCTCTTGACCACATCCATCAATCCTTTCCCCTTTTTCCATCTTCTACACTGTCAATTCTCATATGTACACATATATTTTCTGGACACTTTTACTACATATGTCTGTATTCCTAAAGAACCTATACCATTGCTTTATATGCTTTAAGGTCTATACGAATGGCATCATGAATTCTAAAAACATGCTATATCTGTCCATTTTGAAGTTATTCTTCGGTAGCCTGAAGTACTATTTTTTATTTCTTTTATAAATGCTTTACATGTAGGAAAATATACATTTTCCTAGGCTTTTCATATTTTACTATTATTATGTTTTTTATATTACATTTTAAATTGCTTAATACTTAACACTTATGCCTCTCATAGTTTGTATAATAGATTCTCATAGATTATCTAATTCTGTTTTTCCCAGGTACTATTCCAAGTGTTTTATTTATTTATTTATATTTTATTTTAAGTTCAGGGGTACGTGTGCAGGATGTGCAGATTTGTTACACAGGTAAACATGTGCTACGGTAGTTTGCTCCACAGATCATCCCATCAGCTCGATATGATGCCCAGCATCCATTAGCTATTCTTACTGATGCTCTCCCTTTTCCCCCAACTCCACATCCTCCAACAAGCCTCAGTGTGTGTTGTTCCTTCCCATGTGTCCGTGTGTTCTCATTGTTCAGCTCCCACTTACAAGTGGGAACACGTGGTGTTTGGTTTTCTGTCCTTGTATTAGTTTGCTGAGGATAAAGGCCTCCAGCTCTATCTATGTCCCTGCAAAGGACAGGGTCTCACTCTTTTTTATGGCTGCATAGTATTCCATGGTTCCTTTATCGAGTCTATCACTGATAGTTGATTCTGTGTCTTTGCTATTGTGAATAGTGCTGCAATGAACATGTATGTTCATTGTCTCTTTATAATAGAATGATTACTATCTCTTTGTGTATATACCCAGTAATAGGATTGCTGGGTCAAACAGTATTTCTGCCTCCAGGTCTTTGAGGAATTGCCACAGTGTCTTCCATGATGGTTAAATTAATTTACACTCCTACCAACGGTGTAAAACCATTCCTTTTTCTCCACAACCTCGCCAGCATCTGTTGTTTTTTGACTTTTTAATAATAGCAATTCTGAGTGGTGTGAGATGGCATCTCATTGTAGTTTTGATTTGCATTTCTCTCATGATCAGTGATGATGAGCTTTTTTTCATATGTCTGTTGGCTGCATGTATGTCTTCTTTTGAGAAGTGTCTGTTCATGTACTTTGCGCACTTTTTAGTGGAGTTGTTTGTTTTTTTCTTGGAAATTTGTTTAAGTTGCTTATAGAAGTTGTATGTTAGACTTTTGTTAGATGGGTAGATTGCAAAAATTTTCTCCCATTGTGTAGGTTTTCTGTTCACTCTGATGTTAGTTGCTTTTGCTGTGCAGAAGCTCTTTAGTTTAATTAGATCCCATTTGTCAATTTTTGCTATTATTGCAATTGCTTTTGGTGTTTTTGTCATGGAATCTTTGCCCATGCCTATGTCCTGAATGGTATTGCCTAGATTTTCTTCTAGGATTTTTATAGTATTGAGTTTTACATCTAAGTCTTTAATCCATCTTAAGTTGATTTTTGCATATAGTGTTAGAAAGGGGTCCAGTTTCAATTTTCTGCATACGGCTGGCCAGTTCTCCCAGCACCATTTATTAAATAGGGAATCATTTCTTCATTGCTTATTTTTGTCAGGTTTGTTGAAGATCAGATGTTTGTAGGTGTGTGGTCTTATTTCTGGGTTCTCTATTCTGTTCCATTGGTCTATGTGTCTGTTCTTGTACAAGTACTATGCTGTTTTGGTTCAGTAACCTTGTAATATAGTTGGAAGTTGGGTAGCATGGTGCCTCCAGCTTTGCTCTTTTTGCTTAGGATCATCTTGGGTATTTGGGCTCTTTTATGGTTCCATATGAATTTTAAAATTTTTTTTCTAATTCTGTGAAGAATGTCAATGGTGGTAATGGAAATAACATTGAATCTATAAATTGCTTTCAGTAGTGTGGCCATATTCATGATATTGATTCTTCCTATCCATGAGCATGGAATCTTTTCCCATTTGTGTCCTCTCTGATTTCCTTGAGCAGTGGTTCGTAGTTCTCCTTGAAGAGGTTCTTTACTTCCCTTGTTAGGTGTTTTTCTAGGTATTTTATTATTTTTGTGGTAATTATGAATGGGAGTTCATTCATGGTGTGGCTCTTGGCTTGCCTGTCGGTGGTGTATAGGAATGCTAGTGATTTTTTGCACATTTATTTTGCATCCTGAGAGTTTACTAAAGTTGCTTATCAGCTTAAGAAGCTTTTGGGCTTAGTTGATGGGATTTTCTAGATATAGGATCATGTCATCTGCAAACAAAGAGAGGTTGACTCCTCTCTTCTTATTTGAATACACTTTATTTCTTTTTCTTTCCTGATTGTCCTGGCCAGAACTTCCAATATTATGTTGAATAGGAGTGAAAAGAGAGGCTGATTTTGAAAGGGAATGCTTCCAGCTTTTGCCAGTTCAGTATGATATTGGCTGTGGGTTTGTCATATATGACGCTTATTATTTTGAAGTATGTTCCTTCAATATCTAGTTTATTGAACATTTTTTAACATGAAGGGATGTTGAATTTTTTGAAGGCCTTTTCTGCATCTATTGAAATAATCGTGTGGTTTTGTATTTAGATCTTTTTATGTGATGAATCACATTTATTGATTTGTGTTTGTTGAACCAACCTTGCATCCCAGGAATGAAGCCTACTTGATTGTGGTGGATCAGCTTTTTTATGTGCTACTGAATCTGGTTTGCCAGATTTTCTAATTCTTATATCTTACTCCATTTGGTTTTCTTTTGCCATGTATGAATGTGTGTATGCATGCATCTATCTCAGTAATTATATTTTTCATCTATACTCTTTTTGTTCTATTTTTATTTAAAACAAGTTATCTTGAATCTCCATGACCACAATACTTAACGGAGGTTTTTAAAAAACTTTATTTTAATTGGAATAAGAGCACTTAACATGAGATCTGTCATCTTAATACATTTTTTAGTGTACAATACAATCCATTATTGTTGACCACAGGTGCAATACTGAACAGCAGATCTCCATAGCTTAACTGATACTTTATGCTAATTCATTAGTAACTTTCCATTTCCTCATTCCCACAGCCCCTGGCAATTATCCTTGTGTTCTTTGATGCTATGAATTTGACTATTTTTGATAACTCACATAAGTGAAATCATGCAGTATTTGTCTTTTTGCAACTGGCTTATTTCATTTAGCAGAGTGTCCTCAAGGTTCATCTATGTTGTCAAAAATGGCAGATTTCCTTCTTGTTTAAGGCTGAATAGTATTCCATTTTCAGAGAAATATCATTATTTTCAGTAGTGTACCACATTTTCTTTATCCATTCATCTGTTGATGGGCATTTAGGTTATTTCCAAATCTTGGCTCTTATTCTTTTTTGTTCTCTAAATTATATTAGGGCAATGTTTTTGTCTTTATTTTGGTCTTTTGTGTGTGTGGTCTTTTGTGTGTATGGCTCTTTTTACATGCCTGTTGACCCTCATTGCCTATTTATATTTAAGTCTGAAACCATGGGCTGATTGGTCTAGGTGGGTTCATGTGGCTGTCTGTTGCATTGCATAAAAAGGTATGTTCCCCAGTGGGTCCCTTGGAGTAGAAAGTCACTGGAGAGTCTGGGTATAACTGGGGCCAGTCATGTCACTGGCAGAGTTTGCTGTAAAGTGACAGAGAAGATTTTCACCATTCTAATGAGAGGGAATTTCTTTTGAGACACTAACACTCACAGAAGTTTGACTTTTGCTTATCTTTAGATCAGAGGCTTCTTTCTTCTGCCTGGAGGAAAACATGAGTGCTTTTGCTCACTCGGGAGCAGAAGAAGGGAGGGGAGGTCCTGGCTAGTGAGGTTGTTCCTTGTGTGGACCTTTAACTCATCCCTCTGATTTGTTTATGGTGGCATTTCTGCTCTTTCTGGTTCTGGTGAAAAGCCCCCTCAGTACGTATTCTGCACTGTTTGCCTTGCTTTATTTTATTCTTCAAAATACTCCTTTTTTTTCACCCTTTAAGAAATTATTGAAACTTTTTTTGATGACTCAGCATGGATTATTTTCCATGTTGTAGATTCATCTATATTTTGTTTTTTGAACTTCTGTGCCATCATTTATAGGATTCTAAGAGGGAGGGAAAGCATGCATGTGCTCAGTCTACTACAAACCTCCTGAGTCTCTTTCAATAATTATTATTAATATTATAGTACCTAAACCAATATTTCCCTATTTCTACCTTTATTTACAGAATGTGCTCAATTTTCTCATTTCAGGCCAAATGTTGTACCTTAGCTCATGAGGCCATCTCATTTCATTGCTCCGGGACCCTGTTCCACCTAGTATCCTGTCTATTCTCTCTTTCCCTCATCGTATAAATATCTCCCATTCTCTCCAATTTCTCTTTTTCATTTTCCTTTAGGTGCCCCCATCTCTTATTTTAACTCTTATCCAACTTATTGAAAATGTACTAGTCACTTTCCTTCCCAGCTTTCCAAATTCTCTAAAACAGCGTGATCTGACTCCTGGTTTCTCTCCTTTGATACTGCTTTAGCAAAGGCCATTGACAATCTCTGCATCATCAAATTCAATGGACAAATTTAAATATTTTTTGTGACTCTGTTAACTACACCTGGGCTTCTAAGCAAACATGTTTTCTACCAGTGTTTATCCTTCCTCTCTTAGTTTTTTTTTTTTTTAAGTTGTTTCTCAAACTCCTGCTACTACTCTCAAACATTGTTACCCAGAATCTATGAATCCATTCATGGCCAACCATTCTTAAAAACTTTCGACTGCCTGAGTATTCTCACCCTTTCATTCCTTTTCACTGTTTTATCTTTACTTTGATGGTGATCTTTCTTTTTTTTTTTTTTGAGACAGAGTCTCTCCCTGTTGCCCAGGCTGGAGTGCAATGGTGTGATCTTGGCTCACTGCAATCTCTGCCTCCTGGGTTCAAGTGATTCTCCTGCATCAGCCTCCTGAGTAGCTGAGATTACAGGTGCGTGCCACCACACTGGGCTAGTTTTTGTATTTTTAGTAGAGACAGGGTTACATCATGTTGGTCAGGCTAGTCTCAAACTCCTGACATCGTGATCCACCCGCCTTGGCCTCCCAAAGTGCTGGGATTACAGTTGTGAGCCACTGCGCCCGGCCTGATGCGGATCTTTCAAAATGGCATTTGATAATAATATCACTTATATTTATTATTGCTCACCCTGTTCCAGACCCATTGCTAATAATTTCACATGCATTATCTTAATGAACCTTCACTCTAATCCCATATTATCATCTTCATTTTACAGAAGGGAACACTGACACTTAGTAAGCCTCAATAACTTGCTCAAGTCACATCAATGAAGAGGGAAGACATGTTATACCAAGGAGTTGTACGAAGGCTGTTTCATGCTAACATTGTGCCCTTACTCCTTTCACCACGCGACCTCACAGGCTTACTTCATCTCTTCTATGCATATCATAGAGCACAGGTACACCTACCTGGCCTTCAGCATTCCCAATGCCTTAAATAGGCCTTTCTACATTGCTGTATTTTTTCTTAAAAAGTCACAAGTTTTCTTTTGAGGGCTTCTTGCAATTCAGTGAGTCTACATATTGTTTAGACTTTTCTTACATTTCTTTTTCTTATTAAAGCAGAACAAACACACACACATATACAAAACTATTCTCCTGGGCAAAAATATATATTCACAACCATATTAAAAGTAAAAGTAATACTTGTCTATAAAAATACCTATGACATTGTGGTTCCAGGCCTATAAAGGCAGAAATTAAAATAGTGAGAGGAATTTTTAAATTAATTCAAATGTACATATTAAGTCCTTCATATTCCATGCTTTAGTGTACAGAAGCATCCTGTGGAAGATTCCTGGAAAAGAAGAACGGAAATTGTGAGAGCCAAGGGCCATTAGAAACAAGAGCCTGGCTGGGCACGGTGACTTACATCAGTAATCCCAGCACTTTGGCAGACTGAGGCAGGAGTATTGCATGAGCCCAGGAGCTTGAGATCAGCTGGGGCAACATAGCGAGACCCTGTCTCTACAAAAAATAAAATTAGCCAGGCATGGTGGTGCATGCCTGTGGTCCCAGCTACTTGGGAGGCTGAGGTGGGAAGATCAGTTGAGGCTGCAGGGAGCCGTGATTGTGCCACTGCACTCCAGCCTGGGTGACAGAGAGAGACCCTGTCACAAAAACACAAAATAAAAAAAAAAAAAAGAAAGAAACAAGAAACAAGAACCTCCCATCTAACTTTCTTAGGAGCACAGTTCTTTTCCAATTGCTTCCTGGTATTTGTGCTCTCTGCCCTGTCTAAGTTGGCAGCATTCCCATCTTTCAACATACGCTCTCAGACTGTGAACCTTATCTAATATATTTTCAGTTCCCAGATTATATAGGTTCTAAAGTCTCTAGTAATTGATGCTGTTAATGCTAACGAGCTGTCTGTCTTTGATAACTCCTGCCCACAGTGAAAAGATCCTCCTGGACTTTTCAGACCAGTTGGAAGCACTTCTTTGCCTCCTCGGTCTCTTCTTTAATCTGTGTGTGGAGCAGGCGTGGTGGACATGAAGTTGTGCTACCCAGATCACCCCTGAAGAAGGAAACCACAAAGAGACATAGAATTTGAATAGATAACTGTATTCAATGTATATGTTGTCTTTCTGTTCTGTCCTGAGCCCTCACCAGGGTCTTTCTTCATTTTATTTGCCAGTGCCACAGTTGCACGGCTGTGCACTGTATCACTCCTGGGGATTACCATCCATTTGGACTGCAGAAACAGAGGAGTCTGTAGAGTTGTACACTGTGCTGGCACCTCACAGGTCTACCCTGATCAAGAAGCTTGATGCTAGTGTATAATTAAGAACTGAAGAAAAAAGCGATGGCCACCATTATGCCACATACAATGCTGTAAAGTTGTTTTTTTTCAGGGAATATGAATTATTTTAAGTGGGCATGTAAGGCTGTCATTTTGACAATAGCTTTGTTAGATGTACATGGATGAAATAATAGCAGTAGCAAATGAAATATTTTAACTTAGAAACTCTATTATTCTTTGAAATACCATTTCATATTAAAAAAATAAACTAGTGTTTTTACATTGTTGAAATAACAATGTTGAATAACACTGTGGATGAAGCAACAGTAATCATCAGAGCATTATCCCATGAATCAGAACAGAGAATGAGTTTCAATTTCTTTGAAGACCGTGCTGTGTTTCAGTGAAAATAGTTTTAGGTCTATAACTTTATCGCAGATCTCATGATAACCAGGACCAATGATTATTCATTCATAAATGTATTTATTTTAAAAATTATTAAACACTGATAAGAGACTAAGAATGATCTGTGAGTTGCTGAAACCAATTGGAAGCCTACTTATTAAGATCCAAGACTTGGAGAATGTGCGATACATATTTTCAATACATATTTAAAGATGTGCTCTTTAGAATACAAAAAAAAGTTCTGTCGATAGCAGAGCAACATAGAGTTCAGAATAAGAAAATGTCTAGGACTGAAAAAATAACCAGGCATCAACTTACCCATAACTTCTTCCAGTTTCCTTTCAAAAGAAGGGCTATGCAGTCAAGACACTGAAGATTATCATCAAGCCTTTGGGCACTTGCTTGCTGCATCACCTCACTGACCATTCCAGAGATGTCTTTAATCACTTGTTCTCGATCCAGCCACTATCTCATTGAGAATTCTCAAAGTAATATTTTACAGAAAATTAGAAAAGAAGAACCAAAAGCTTTGATTAATGTAATCATTTTTGTAAGAGTTAAACATCTCCCACCCCCGCAAACTACTTCTTTATAAAGCATTTGTCCTTAAGATTTTAAAATGTAAACATAGATTAAGGCCAAAGATAGAAATTGTTCAATATCATGAACACAATGTTAAAGCAGCCCTTTAAAACTGGATTTCCCAGCTACTAATTAATATTTTAGAATTATTACCATATTTGAATTATTACAATATGATGGCATTTCTTATTTGGGCTTTGGCATCTGACACTAAGCACAGTTGCATAGTAGGTCTCAGGAAACAGATTCTCTCCTAGTAGAGATTGACTCATTACAAACCAGATTGATTTCTGATTCCTTCGAAGCAGTCTATAATCTTAATTTTTCATCATTCATATCACATTGTCATAACTGCCACATTTCAAAGAAAAGTGAGTTGAATCCCCAAGTTCTAAAAATGGTTGATATGCTCAGAGAAATTAAATCCTCTTGAGGTCTATTAATTAGCCAGTTCTACTTATCTGAGAAAATGAAATCTTAAGAAAATCTGATGCTGCTTGGTATCTGGAGTTTGGGAATTTCAGTGTAACTAATGTCATGTTGTGCCAGGATTCACTGTGTGGAACCACGAAGCCAGAACATAATCAATGCTGTGAAATCACAATACTCAGATTATAGAAAAATAAACTCTCCAATATCTGCCAAGGGAGTCATGAGGCTTCTTAACTGAAAGCCTACCTAACTACAGAACCCTTGATGGCAATTAGCTATTTGTCTCTGTCTTTCAATCTCAAAAAAATTGAAAGGTAGTCTCTGTCCCCATTTTGCAGAGGGGGTTTCTATTCAGAGGTGTGATGGACATGAAGTTGTGCTACCCAAATCACCCGTAAAGAAGGAACTTTCTGCCCCAGCAGACAGCCTCCAGTTGTAAAATTTGTTAGGGTTTGACCCATCTGCAGAGAGCCACATTGCCTAGCACTCACTTTTTTTTCAGGCAGAGTACCTGATTAAGGCAGAGGTATAGAGGCCCAGCCATCTCAGCCCAATGTGAGTGTTTGATGGGCTATATGCATTCCTGCACTCTCTATGGGGAGTTCTCTCTCTGCCACCTGCTTCCTGACCTTCACTTCCAAGGATGTCAACTCCTAATAATAATAGTAAGCCCCTATCTTTACCAGGCTTTGTCTCAGTCTTTGCTTCTAGACAACTAGGCCTTCAACAAAAGATAAAATGACACAGATTTAGACATATACTGTCTTGTGTTTGAGGAGATTCTGAAAAACACACTCATACAAAATTCAGCATGAAGATATTAGCAAACACAAAATAAGATTTAGTGCAGTTGGGCTAAAAATTGCATGTCTGTTGTTTAATTTTTCATCAGCTCCTCAAAGCCCACAGGCAAATCCCACACTGTTGACGCCTTTCTAGCTTTCTGGTAGCGCCTTCTCTTTTACTATAAAAATTGCCAACTTAAACAACAATGTTTCTAGGGGAATTGGATTAAAAGGAACTAAGGCAGCTGAAAAAATATTGCTATATAGAAGCCTTGGAAGAAACACACAAAATTCTAAGAATGTGAAAAGGATTACAGAAAAACACTTTCATTAAATTCGGCAAAATATACGCCATTTTAATATAAATGATCTATTGAGGATTATAGATCTTTGCGGTAAACAATTCAATGAAGTTATTGTTTAATTAGTGCCTGTAATGTATATGGCCTGCTGTACAGTGTAGTAAGAATTACAATAAAGTGAGAGCAGGAGGTTCCTGTCTTCTGATACAGGATGAAATATGAAAATACGTTAAGTGCATTTCAATTGTTGGGGATGGGGAGACAGGGAGCGAAAGAATATGTGTCTGAGGAAAAACAAAGCTTCCTAGTATCTGAGAAAGGTTATTAAAAATGAGTAATATCCTGCCAGGTAGGATTGAAGGGGCATGAAATCCCAGTTAAGGAAACAGCACGAAGGATGGAGAAGAAACTGTGTGTTTTGTTTGACTTCCATTGGGCTCAGTGTCTCACCCATGAAGGGAAGTAGTTGCAGAGAATTGGGGCATTTCAGACTGTGTTTTTGAAAACCTTTTAGCCCATTAAATAGTTCTTCTAGGTTAATTTGCTTGAAGGAAGTTCTTGGAAAAAAGACCTATTATCTATTAGTACATATTTGAGCTCCTTGCAAATGTGCACAGTTTAGAAAGACTTGTTTTCTGTTTCTTTTTAAAATTCAGGTCTGTGCTTGTTCTTTCACATAAAAACATCTGAGTACACTGCCACCGCACACATGCGCCAAGTCCAATTAAATGTTACGGCTCAGATGCTGCTATTCTGTACACGTGTTCATCACTGCCTAACAGTAGTTGTGCAATAGTAAGTGAGTGGGTAGGATGAAGAATTGTGATAATATCTCTTACAGGTTTCATCTGAAGGTTTTGGAAGCTTCTTGGCTGAATTTTATTTTTGTGAAGGGGAATGTGAGCAGATGGTAGATGTTGTCAGTGATTTAACTTTAAAATAAAAGTGGCCAACTACCTCCTCTTTCCAGCTTCTAGATTACATTAAAGATACACAACAACTACATATCTTTGTGAAAGTGTGTGATCTTAGCAATTACAAAAGTAAATGAGATGTTGAGATTGACATGATTGTAAATGTCACTCATAATGTCGCTCTAATTTTCTGCTTATGTTTATTAAACCTGGCTCATTATTCTTATGTAGTGATGTTGAAATTTTAAAAAGTTAAAAATTTGGATATATAATATATAATACCTTTGTACTAGAAAAATAGCAATTTTGGGTATTTTAAATATGTATGATATTACCTGAAAAAGAATACATTTAACAGTTTGGAAACTTCCAAAACTGAGATCCCTTCCAAAGAAGTAATTTAATGATCTCTTCTAATTTCAAATAATTTCCTATGCCCTGATGTTTATTTGCAAGAAGTAAATGGATGAGAAAGAATATCCATTACTATTTTTCAGAAAATAAAAATAGTAGAGCAAAATACCTTTTGTTTTCACCACAAATTTTCAGTAACAAAAAAATAAGCAAAACAAAAACTGCGATTAACATGACTATGAAGAAATATTAGTGAACATCTACTATATGTCAAGAACAATAATTGACACATAGTAGTTACTCATATTTGTTGAATGAATGAGAGTTTTTGGATATTAATTCCTAGTGAGAATGTAAAGAAATAGCCAAATACATAACAATCAGGGTTTTAGAGCTAGTTTATTTAAGCCGAGTGCAGTGTCTCACACCTGTAATCTCAACACTCTAAGAAGCTGAGGCAGGAGGATCATTTGAACCCAGGAGTTTGAGACCAATCTGCGCAAAAAAAAATGGGATACCGTTTCTAAAAAAAAATAAAAAAAATTAGCCAACCGTGAGTGCACGCCTGAGGTCTCAGCTACGTGGGATGCTGAGGCAGGAGGATCCCTTGAGCCCCGTAGTTCAAGGCTGCAGTGAGCTGTTTTTGCGCCTCTGCACTCCAGCCTGAGTGGTAGAGTAAGACCCTGTCTCAAAAACAAAAACAAAAAAGAGAGAGAGAGTTTATTCAACTAAAAACGAGCAAAAATATGAATCAGTATAGTTTTCAAAATATTTAAACATGAAATCTGAAAGTTATAACACTGAGTTCAACAAAAACTTGAAATCCTTAAGATGTCCAAAGTAAAGCTTTATAGCTAAAGAGAAGTTTTGAATAGTGATTTTATTATGTATCTAGTATTTGGGCCAAAAATAATAACATATGTTAAAATTACAAACAACAACAACAAAATTATATTTCAGAGCAGAGTTGAGGAAAAGATAAGATGTAAAGCAACTGAGAAACAAGGAGATAATTCAATGTGATTACTAGCATCTTAGTATAATGTAAACAGTAATTTCTAAGAGCTCTGTTGGAAAAAAAATGTATAGCAGAATTGATTACAAGGAAATATCTATAAGAAAATTGAAGTTAAGGAAATCGATTTTTAAAACATCAATTTAAACTTTCCAAGAAAAATGGTGAAAGATAAACAATAGGACACTGATGGAGGATGAAGGGAAAAACAACTATCACATCTTCAATACATAATCATGAAGCTTGTAGACCTTGCAAATCATAAAGGTGTAAGCCCAAAATTCATCTGTCTTGCTTTTAACAATTTAAGTAGCTTTGTTCCCATTTTACAGACAAGATCATTAACGTATAAAGAGATTTCTGAGTGAAAAAAAGCTAGTGCAGCTTTTTAATGTAGTAATTTTTTCTTCTACCTCTAATTTGAATTTTATTTAAAAATTTATTGTCAAAATATAATTGTAAGGAGCCATTAAAAAAATCAGGAGACAGTTTAGGGGTCTACCAGATATCTACATCTATAACTATCTATCTATCTATCTATCTATCATCTATCTATCTATCTATCTATCTATCTATCATCTATCATCTATCTATATCTATCTATCTATCTATCTATCATCTATCTATCTATCTATCTATCTATCTATCTATCATCTATCATCTCTGTCTATCTATCTGGAGATTGTTTGCTTAATTGTTTTTTCAACTCTTCTAAGCACATTTAGCTTAATGTTATAAAATACCATAATATGTTCCTGGTGGCTATCTGTCATTTTATAGAAGTGGGATGCCCTAGACTATTCACTACATCTTTCTGTGACCCCTCCCTGTCCTTTCAGGAGTCTCCTGCAACCCCTGTACCTTCACATGGTATGTGGTGTTAGTGGCAGTTGGTGTCAGCCTCCCACTGGACAGCCCACGTGTGAGACCTCCCTCACCCTCTAGCCTCCTCTTACACTCAGAAAGCCCACAGTTAATCAAGAAATTTTCTTTAGGTTATCCAGGGTCATTTTCTGATGCTTGCAGTCAAGAACATTGAAAAATCACAATATTTATTTGTAGAAAAGATAATGATCATGTTTTCAAAATACTAACCCTTTAGACCTTGAACAGTCTTTAGTGATATTCTAATCAATTCACATGTTTTATGAACAAAGAAGCCAAAGCTTAAAGGGTGTTGTGGGTTGAATTGTGACCCTATCTCCAAGTACAATCACATTCTAAAGTACTAGGATTAGGGCTTTGACATATGAATGTCATAAGAAATTCAAAAATAATTTATTCGTATGTTGAAGTTCTAACCCTAGTACTTCAGAATGTGACTGTATTTGGAGATAGGGCCTTTAAAGAAATAGCGAAGGTAAAATGGGGTCATCAGGCTGAGACCCCATAGGATCGATGTCCTTGGAAGAAGAGATTAGTACACATACACAGAGAGGCAACCATGTGAACACACAGAGTGAAGGCAGCCATATGCATACCTAGTATGGAGGCCTCAGAAGAAACCAGCCCTGCTGACGCCTTGATCTCAGACTTCCAGACCCCAGAATTGTGAGAAAATAAATTCTGTTGTTTAAGCCACCCAGCCTGTGGTAATCTGTTGGGCAGCCATAACAAACTAATACTAAAGTTGCTTGGCCACTTTAGTGGCCACTGTTGCTTGGCCAATGTTAGTCATGGGAAACTAGGACAGAAATCCAAATGTAAGAAACCCCGGTCTAGTGCTTATGCTGATTCATACATGCAGCAGTAAACCCGGGGCATGTATATTATGAGAATCACAGATATTATTCCAAGCAGTACTATAGCTAATGATGTGACTGAGTAGCATGTCATTTAAAGTTTCCAATTATGTTTACCAATCTGTAAAAATGGCTCTGAGATGGAATACAGGAATATGACGATCCACATACTAATATTCACACAAAAAATGGCTCTCGATTTTCAAACTCCCAAGTCATATGACTTCCAAAAAAATCTATTAAATTTGGATAGAGACTTGTTTTTCAAGACCCACATTCTGGAGTATGATTCAGTGTGTCTTAAGAAAAGAACACACTCAACTGTGATTTCAGAAATAAATTACATTATAAGCTTCTACCAGACAGCTTTATAGCTTCTGCCAAAGTCCATAATCAATCATTTTCTTAACTCATTTTGTAACTTAAATGCCTTTAAGTTACCAAAGGAATAATGCTAAATACAAATACACAAAAAAAGAAAGAAAATGCAGCCACTCCTTAATTCAGTGGAAAAGGGAGAGTGAGTAAAAGCTTCTCTGGGAGAATGAATTGATTCAATTAACTGTCTTAGTTAAATTAATCCCATTAGAGAGCCAAACATCATCCACTGCTCTGGAAAAAGTAACTTACTAAATGGTACTCTGGTCTCCTAGCAATTAATATAATATAGGTAGATAAACACACATACTCTAGAGTGTTTATTCATTGTAGCTCAAAGAAAACAATCAAAATATTCTTATTTTCTGTTCTGTTGTTGAAAGAAGTCCAGTATCTAGACTATTATTGTTGGATGAATCACAGTCAGAATTTTATAAAAAGAAATTTTCCTTAAAGCTACCTTCAAAATAACCTCATTCAGTTTCTTACTAAGTAGCTTTCCCAAACTTTTATTATATAATACTTCAGAAAAACAGGAACTCTTAAATAAAAAAAAAAAATAAGACTTTTTTTTGATGGATTAAGTGAGAGATAGAAAGGAGGCCAAAGAATGTCTTGAAATTTTCAGCAAGAATTTTGAATTAATGAAAAGTAGACAATAGTTTCTTAGAAAATTAAAATGAGTGATATGTCCTAATGTAAATATGTAGTCTCCTCAGGAATTAAAATTTAAAAAGCAAGACCATTTAAAGTAGCATCAGAAATATAGAATAGGACTAAATCAGACAAAAATCTGTACATTTAAAACTACATTGCTTGAAGAAATGAAAGAAAATACACTAAGAAAAATTCTTTGAGGTAGAGATGCAATGAGAGTTTTTGTTTTTGTTTATAGGTTGCAAGACTCAATATTGTTACAATGTCAATTTTCCCAAAATTGATGAATAAAGTGACTGCAATCTCAATCAAAATACCAATAAACCTTTTTGTAGAAATTGCCAAGCTGATTCTAAATTTCGAACAAAAATGCAAAGACATAGAATAGCTGAAAAAAGAAGTTGGAGGGCTAAAACTACCTGGTTTCAAAACTAATTATAAACGTCTCTATATATAAACATGTAACAGTGTGTCATTTGTATCAAGATAGACAAATAGACCAAAGGAAAAGAGGAGAATGCAGAAATGGAACCACAAACATATTGAACAGTAATTTTTTGACAAAAGCTTAAAGGCAGTTCAATAAAGAAAGTATAATGTTTTCAACAAATAATGGTAGAACAATTAGATATTGATATGTAAAAAAGTTTATTTCTATCTTGTTTGATGTATAAACAAGTAACTTAAAGTAGATAATAAACCTAACTATAAGACTGAAACTTATAAAACTTTATAAAAATTCTGTGACTTTGGGTTAGGCAGTGATTCCCTAATTATGATATCAAAAGCACCATCCAAAAAAAGAAAACAAATGGATTAATTTTACTTCATCAAAATGGAAAATGTCTGCTATTCAAAAGATACTGTAAGGAGAATGAAAAGATGAGCCACACACAAAAATATTTGCAAAGCATGTATTGGATAAAGGATTTGTATCCAGAATATATCCAGAACTTTCAAAACAATAATAAAAACCAAAAACCAAATTTTAAAAGGATACAAAGAGTTGAAAAGACATTTTACAAAGAATATATATGGTTGAAAGTACCTGACAAGATGTTCAACATCATTTGATAGTAGGGAAATGCAAAAAAAAAGCCACAATAAGATACCACTAAACACCCATAAAAACTGCTAAAATTAGAATGACTGACCATATCAAGTATTGGTAAGGATGTGGGTGAACTGAACTCTTATACACTGACATTGAGTATGTAAAAGGGTACAACCACTTTACTGGACCAATCAGATTCAGATTGAGGTCTCTTTTACACTTTTAGCCTTTTTATTCCCTCAATATCAAAAAGCTATATATATGTCTGTGTGTGTGTGTGTGTATATATATATATATAGACAGACAGAGAGCAATATATATATATGTGTATATATATATATATATATATATATATACATATATATATATAGAGAGAGAGAGACGGAGTTCTTCAATCTGACCTAAATTACAGTAGCCTCCCTTCTTCTGCAAGGGATATGTTTCAAGACCTCAAGTGGATGCCTGACACTGCAGATAGTACCAAGCCTTATACAAGTACTGTTTTTTTCTCATATACCAATGACAAAGTCTAACATAAATTAGGTACTCTAAGAGACTAGCAATAATGAATAATAAAATAGAACAATGATAACAATATACTGTAATAAGAGTTATGTGAATGTGGTTTCTGTCCCAAAATATCTTACTGTACTGCATTCACCCTTCTTGTGATAATGTGAGATGATAAAATGCCTACATGATGAGAGGAAGTGAGGCAAATGGCGCAGGCATTGTGATGTAGCATTTGGCTGCTGTTTACCTTCTAATGATACACCAAAAAGAGGATCATCTGTTTCAGGAGACCTTGGAACATCTAGCCATGACAATGTCAATGGCAGGATGTCAAGAGCAGGTGATGGTGATGACTACTGAGCAGGTAGGGTATGCAGCCTGGATACGCTGGACAAAGGGATGAGGCATGTCCTGGGTGGGATGCAACGAGCCAGCAAGAGATTTTATCACACTACTCAGAACGGGGTGAAACTTAAAACCTACAAATTGTTTATTTCTGGAACTCTCCACTTAGTATTTTCAGACCATGGTTGACTGTAGGTAACTGAAACTGCACATAAAGGGATCTACTGTACCATGTATTATTTTATGCTATCAGTAGAATGCAGAATGAGTCAAATTTCTTCAAACTTTCTAACACCTTTCTTTTCATTCCCACTTTTTGACCTACAGAAGCCTTATTACTTTATTTTCTGCTTGTTTCACCAGCTCATGACTCCAACCAGACTCACCTGATTTATATTTAGATAGACAACCCCCCTCCTCCTTGATCACTTCAGTCACTTCTGCTAGCTTGGCCATTTTCCTTGTGTCCTTTGTCCTTTTCTACACCTCACCTCTTTCGCTTACCTAGCCTTAATCTTAAACCAATCTAGTATCTTAAGTCCTTCAGTTCTGGTGAGGAAACCATACCGCCCCTATCCACTGGGGCTGGCCTGCAGTCCACTCCGGCCAACCATGTATATGCTTACCATAAGTAGTCTCTGCCATCCCTCACTTTGGCAAGTCGAAACCACCCACTAGCAAACTGTTACATTGTCCTTCACTTTCTCTGGTGACCCTCCACCCTACTTGCTCTGTGAAAGGAGTATCAGCAAAGTTGGGGCGGACTTTAATTCGGGATCAAATATTTGAATTGGCATTATCTCAGAGTTTCCTGGGCTTTGATCACCAGAAGTACATCTAGGAACTGCGCCAAGGCATAAAGAAACATGCAGAGGAGCATAAGGAGCAAGGTGTGATGCTGGGTGAGAGGAGTGAGATTGACAGGGGAAATTAGGAAGACATAACCTTCAATATAAGCCTTGAGATGGAACTAGTGGAAAAGAAGTTTAGAGAATTTTTCAGAAAGGGAGACAGTAATGCAAAAACATGGAAGCACAAGCACATTTGGGGGAGTTCATTAGCTGTAGCAAAAAGCCCAACAGCTGCAGGAGATAGGCACAGTGGAAAGCAGTGGGAAGAGATAAGGCTGCAGCTGAAGGCCATGCAAAATTTTGAAGCCTAATTTTTGCTAGGTTAAGACACTTTTACTTTATCCTAGAATAATAGCTGGTAAATCAAAATTAAGAAAACTGCAGAGTAAATTTTTTTCCTAAAGTAGTAATTGACAACAGTAAAAGATGATAGAGTGGGAGACTGGTAGGAAGGAGCAGGACTGGCCATGTGGGCATACAGTCAGTGGAATCACATAGGGCCCAGCTCAATGTGCTCAGAAGGGTCTACTAGAAGAGATTTAATGCTCTGAGGTTGCTGTCTTGGTATTCGAAATGATAATTTTAACTTTCAACAATCAAGCCTGTGCAGGGGCTTGGAACCTCAGCTTACATGCATCCTCCTCCTGCCACTTCCCTTGGGCAGCACACATTTCCCACCTCAGCTGGCACTGCCATTTTTTCCATCTTCATCCTAGTGCCATGGGCAAGGAGGTGGGGATTAGCAGAGGCAGGCACAAACGCTCCAGGACATCTTTGGGGCCAGACAAGGCAGGGGCTGTCACTGCCCCTAGTTAGCAGCACGATGACATATTCAGCAGGCAATTCAGCCCATGCGGGCCTCTCACTTAGCTCCAGTCCAGGTACCAAGTAAGTCCCATCATTGCTACATCGCATTTGCTACCTTCAGGGAGGTTACTATAGCTTGGGAGGAGGTCCTGTAGGAAGGGAAGATGATGCCTGACTCGGCTTTCCTGTTGCTGGTGAAAGCACCACGCATTACTTATTCCAAACGGCATAGGTGCAGCGGCTGGTGGGAAGAGAACCCAGCAGCTGGTGGGCTAAGTCAATGTGTATGCTCCAAGTCATGGGGTGGACCATTGGGGTGCCTGTGAAGGTTGGCTCTTGCATCACTGTGCTGGGGGAATATGACATCAAGTAGTAAGTATAAAATACTGTGATAGGTCAGGAGACAGGGACCGCAGAAGAAAGGAAATTGTTTTATATTTTAATACCTTTAAAGGCACATTTTCATTTTATACTGGGCCCCACAAATTATTTAGCTGGCCTAGAGAGGAAATTAGTTGCACTTTCTCTGGTCCAGGAAGGGGCCTAGAGTGGGAGAAACAAGATGATTTCTTCTCACTCTGCACTAGGTTAACTGAATTCTAGCAGCTCCTAGATTACTCGATTCCCTAAAATAATATTACGCACATTGCATTATATTTAGAAGTTCCTAGTCAGTTTCACCTTCCTCCATTAAACTGTATGCTCCTTAAGTGTAGATTATCTTTTTAATTAAGACATAATCTCAGCTTTCAAAGATAACAAAATAATGAATCCTCAAAAATTGTGTGTTAAATAGCAGAAGACTTAAGACAGTGAAATACAGAAGAATAAGAAGTAAAAATCATGGATGGATATGTGTGTGTGTTGCTTTAACAGAGACCATAACCTCTGATATTAAGAAACGTGTGTAATCTAACAACCGTAGAGTAGTGGAAGCTTCCCTCTCCCTTATGCTAGAAGCTAAGGGCTATTTTTGTCCTGAAGGTCGTCGTTACCTAATCAGAGAAAGAAGTCAGGATAATTAATATGTTAATGGTAAAGCATTGGTCCTCCTTTCTTGCAGTTTAATAGAAGTTCCACATATCTTGAAAACAAAACTAATATTTGAGGAGCTTATGGGAGGGAAAACTCTATTGCCTTCATTCCCTACCTAAGACATAAATGGCACAGGAGAGAAAGTGAAGAGGGTTTGGCTTTTTTGAGATACAAATTTCACTATTTTTCGGTTTGGGACAACCATTGTTTTCTTTCCTATTATCTAAAATTGTAAACAATTAAAATATTATGTCAGTAACAAGTGTAAAATATTCTGGCAAATCAATACCTTTACTTCACACAATCTCTGGAGCCCATTACTTATTACTCTGTCGTATGATTGGGTTCCTGCTGAATCGCACCAAATCGCACCTAAAGGGTGACAAAACAACTTCCTGTAAGCAAAGGACAAACCAGTAAGTAAGGTGAGTAAAGGGCAAAAGGACGTGTGCCAGGGGCAAGGAATTGGGGAGGAGCAGGGGCATGTAGGGCACTCCAGGGCAGGCCCCAGATTTAAAAATAAATTTTTAAATTTGTATAAAAACTTAATGTAGTTGGAGGAATAGAAAAAGCACAAGGACCTGAGAAAGGGCCTTTGCAGGCAAAATTTATTGAATTTTTAAGCTAAAGAGAGTGAGAAAAAAACCTCTAAGCAATACAAAGAAATTAAGGTCCTGTGTATGTTAGAATGTCAAGAAGAAGTGCAAAGGATTTGGAAAACATTGCTGCAGAGCCTGAGAAGCATTTCCAGGTTTAGGTTACTTGTGTCTCAGAATCTCTGTGCTAAAACTACCGAGTTTCTAAGCCATTGTAAACAAAACATAGGAAAGATAACAGAGCCATGGATCCCTGTGGCTCTGTGACTTTAGGCAATTTCAACCTCTCAGATCCTTAATTTCCTTATTCACATGAAGGGTTGGATAATAATAGTTGATAGATTGATAATAATAATACTTGCCTTATAAAATTGTTATAAGGGTTAGAAATAGTTAATGCACGTGAAAGACTTAGCTCAACCTGGCATGTAATGAGCATTCGTCACATGTTATCTGTTGTGAATGACAAGAATTAGTGAGAAAAATCTCAAAAGTGCCTTTCTGATTCTGGAACTGAAACAGAGGACAGGTTTTGACTTAGTTCTATGGTGATTAAAAGCTAAATGCTTCTACCTTTGTTTATCATCAACAGCTATATCTGTTTCCCATTTATCTGTAAAAAATTCAATGAGAATATGCAAGTTCCTTTCTCACTGAGTCTTTTTTTTTCCTATGTGTGTGTGCTTAGGGAAAGAATATATTTACAAGCATTTGTCTTTCTCCTCAATTACGTACTTAAACATTTATCTTTTAAAGAAACAAGCAGTAAACACACACACACACACACACACACACATGCACACACACTAATGGCAATACTCTTGGACAAATGATAGTTGCTTTTTTTTTTCATGGAAAGAAGGAGGTTTAGTTTACAGATGCTTGAACCAGCTGAAGCTCCCCCAGGTCTCAACCTCTTAAGTCTTCTGTTTTCTTCCTCTTTACCTTAGAGTCTTTTCCAAGATACACTTAGACATATTAACTTTATTTTTTAAATCCGTGCCTAATTGGTATGATTGTAAAAGCAGCAGTAATTCGTTATTTCTTTGAAGGAGGAGATTAGAATAAAAAGTTATTTGTAAAGGGAATGAAAACAATTGTTTAATCACTGCTATTGTTATTATTTAGGGGTGGTGAAATCAAATAAAATTTTGTTCTTGGAGAAAGAATGGAGTCTCTTCAGAAGTGCCAAGAGCTTTATAGGAATTTTAAGAAAGCCTGAACCAAATTACTTCTAGATCTAAAATATTTGTTCTTTTCTATGTAACATTAAAGTGAAAGTGATAAAATATTGTAAAGGCTGACATAATAACTGATGTTCAGAGCAGTAACTGTAAGTGACAAGGAGCTGTGGCTCATGGAAAATAAAAGCAAAACAGCTTTCCCAATGCTCTGATGATATTGACTAACTAGCAAAGAGAGGTCTCATGATATATTTATGATATTTTCTAAATAACTCACGCATTTTTAGGAAAATCGATTCATTTTTCAGGGTGATAAGAGTAGCTGTGGTTTTCTTTCACTTAAGGTATGTGTGTTTATTCCTGATGTCTTTGTAAACACAGAGCTGAGGGTGGTGATCCATCTTCATGAAGTTCACTAGGCACAGGCTTCATTGTACTTAAACAGCGTGCCAAAGCTGACATCACCTTCCTTGTTCTCACAGGGCTCCAGCTGGGTGAACTATGGGGCATTTGCCCTGAGTTCATGCTCAGCATCAGGGTCAAAGCAAAGGGAACTCTGACAATGATTCCATTGTGAACTTGTTCTGGAAATGCCATGATGATTCTCTATCATGTTCCTCGTACGCTGCACCAGCACCACTCCTTCCCTTCCCAGTGAGATCCCGATCAAGCTTTATCATGCAGCCCAGAAGGGTGGGGGAAAGAAAAAGAATTTGGAGAAAATGTAAAGTTGAAACAGTTGCTGTACTAACCTGTTGCATCCCCAAATGATGAATCTTATTTTTCCTGCTTCTGTAATTTCTGCCATCTACTCTGAAACAGAAATATTGGAATAGAGAAAATGTAAATGTCATTTTACATGTAAGGAAATCAGGACACACAGTGTTCAAAGTATTGACTCTAGAAGTGGAAATCAGGGGTTCTGTAATCCATTCAGGATCTGATTCCTATATATTATTTTAGAAACCCTTAATACATTCTAAATCTGTCTCATTATTGGTTGAGTAGAAATAATCTGAGTACAGTATCCAGACATAGAAAAATGTACAGTTGGTATCTTTCCTAGCTTTAAGAGTTAAACTGCTAGGAAAAAATGTGAAAAACGTTTCAATGGACAAAATCATTACTGAATGTTCTGTTAGAGTTACCTCTTCTCCTTGTCTTTGAACTATTTCACAACTCTATATGTTGTAAAAAAACTAATAATAGGGGCCAGGTGCATTGGCTCATGGCTGTAATCCTAGCACTTTGGGAGGCCAAGGTGGGTGGATCACCTGAGGTCAAGAGTTCAAGATCAGCCTGGCCAACATGGTGAAACCCCATCTCTACTAAAAATACAAAAAAATTAACTGGGTGTGGTGGCACACGTCTGTATTCCCAGCTACTTGGGAGGCTGGGGCAGGAGAATCGCTTGAACTAAGGGGGCAGAGGTTGCAGTGAACCGAGACAGCACCTCTGCACTCCAGCCTGGGTGACAGAGAGACTCTGTCTAAAAAAGGAAAAGAAAACTAATAATAGGTATCCATGGAAATGCAAATGAATTGTGTGTGGTAGAACTTAATTAGTTATTGTTAGGTGGATATTGACAGTATCACATCTACATGTATATTCACTTCCAAATTTCTGGGGATGTCTGTTGTATATGTGTGCTCTAAGGATTCTCCTTTGACGTGATTATAACATCTTACTGGTACTCTCATTAAATGATGAATTAAATAAAATATTTGACAAGGTTTGCTTTCTATCTGTATGGTAGTAATAGTTTTACAGTAAAAAATCCTTCATCAAGAGCTTTAAACAATTTATAGATGCTTTGTTTTTCCTTTCAATTATAAACCTATAGGTAAAAAAATTCTCCACAAAATTAGAAATGTTCTGATTTGCTTAGTCAACTCCTATTAAATGTTTCTGCCTTGGTGTTGAACAAAGGTCGTAAAAGTAATGAGATAATACGAGAATGTGCTTTGGGAACTGCGAATCTGGAGTCACTGGTCCATGAGGAATCTAGGATAAGAAGAAGGAAGCTGTGAAGAATGAATGGCTAACAGTGCTGGCAAGGAATTCAGATTAACATGCCTCTCAAAAGAATGGAAGTCTCTTAAACTCAGGTAATTGTTAAATTGGTTCAACTGTATTACGGCAAGAATGCTTCTCTCTCCTTCCCTAACATAACGCTGCCCTAAATGACACCCTACCTCCCTGTTTTGTCTCATGCTTGACACTGAAAACAAAGATAAATATTTGAGGAAACATAAACTCAATAATGTCATTTATTGGAAAGCTACAGTTTACAGATTCTTTGCATTTATTACCAGAGCTGTTCCTTAGAACAACTTCATCTGAACGGTATTATTGGCTACATTCTGTAGATGAGAAAAGCAGTGCTCAACGAAACTAACTTGCAGTAGAGTATCCATCCAGTAAGTGGTGAAGCTGGGATTTCATCTTCCTTTTCTTTTTTTTCTTTCTTTTTTTTTTAAATCTTAATTCTGAAGCCGTTATGCATTATGGAACCTGTGTAGTTCCGTTCTGAGTTGTACTATCTGGTTCAGAATCTTGGCTCTACCACTTCAGCCCTCCCCCTCGCTCCAGGAAAGAAATCACACAAGCTTTTGGGGGGAAAGATTGGAATGGAAAGGTCTGAAATACAAGAGGAAAACCACAAAAGTGTGTGTGCCCAGAGGGAAGAGAGGAGAGAATTTCAATAAAAATGAGATGATTACCTGTGTAATCAGGTAATCAGCTAATACAGATGAAAACAGTATTTTGCATTGCGATATTAGATAGTTATAGGCTAACTTTGCCAGAAAACTTTAGCAGAGTGCAGACAGAAATGAGATAATAGTTCGTTAAAGGCAGGGAGAATGTGGAGACAGGAGAAAGAAACTGAAAACACAGGAAAGGGATGACCTAGAGAGGTAGACAAGACCATCTAAAGGAGAGACAGATGCATGAGTCTTGGAAATCAGATGGTAAAAACCTGGTGGCAGGTTTGAATGTCTCTGTGAAATAAGAAAGAAGGGTGCTGCTAGGGAAAGGGATTAGGTTGAAGGAGTAGCAAGGAAAGTGAAGGACAACTGAACAGTTTGCACATGAATGGTTTTGACTTGCCATTGTGAGGGATGACAAAAACTGCATTCTCTGAGCATATACATGGTTGGCCAGATAGTCTGCAGGCCAACTGTGAGTGGAAATTTGGAGCAGCACCTATCCGAAGGGTGATGTGGTTTCCCCATCAGAATTCAAGAACCTAAGGTAATGGAGTGGTTTAGGGTTAGGGCTGGGGCCAAGTGTGATAGCTCACGTTGATAATCACAGCACTTTGGGAGGCCAAGGCAGGAGGATCTGTAGAGTCCAGGAGTTCGAGACCAGCCTTGGCAACATAGCAAGAACCTGTCTCTACAAAAAATAGATAAATTTTTAAAAATACAAAAAGATTAGGGCTAGGTAGGTGAAATAGGTAGGTTTAGGAAAGGACAAAGGATATGAGGGAAACAGGAATGGTAACAGAACTGGCTAAAGTGATAAGGAAGAAAGTGGGCTGTCTATCTGAATATAAAAGCAGTCGAGCCTGGTTGGGGTTGTGAGCTGGTGAAACAATCAGAGTACAAAGTAATGAGGCTTCTCTAGGACAAAAAATAGTGGTGGTGATGAAACATCTTCGGTCAGATTTCATCTAAAGGCAAGGTGAGCACACATAGGACATTGCTGATGAAACTGGAAAACTCCCTCTGTGTCTCAACCCTGGAAATATTAAAATGAATACATTATTAAATACTACTTTTTATACTAATATAAACAATTTTAAACAGACTTCTCTTCCAGCTAAATCTGAAATAGCATTAGAATATGGTGAGTTTATAAATCAGTAATGGTCTGTAGATGTATCTTATTATTTCTTTTTCCTTTGGGGGTAGGTAATA
Source organism: Hylobates moloch (assembly GCF_009828535.3). Classification (NCBI taxonomy): domain Eukaryota; kingdom Metazoa; phylum Chordata; class Mammalia; order Primates; family Hylobatidae; genus Hylobates; species Hylobates moloch. Next base: position 67,965,752 of record NW_026652288.1, read on the forward strand.
TTGTTTTTGTCTGTCCGTGCTTTGCTTAGAAGCCATCCAAGTCATCTACCCAAACCCAAGAAACGTGATAGCAGAAAGCCCATTTAAATAATTCTTATAAGTGATATCTTTAGAGTCTTCTTGAAAATATAAAAGGGAAATGAGAAACCACCACACAAATCTCAATGTTCAAATTTCAAGATCTTAATCTATTTTATTTATGGACTTGATTGGGAATAAAGAAAAGCTAGTCACTTTTTTTTTTTTTTTTTTTTTGAGACAGAGTCTCACTGTCTCCCAGGCTGGAGTGCAGTGGCATGATCCTGGCTCACTGCAGCCTCCACCTCCTGGGTTCAAGCAATTCTCCTGCCTCAGCCAACTGAGTAGCTGAGATTACAGGCATGCTCCACCATTCCTGGCTAATTTTTGTATTTTGAGTACAGACAGGGTTTCACCATGTTGTCTAGGCTGGTCTGGAATGCCTGAGCTCAAGTGATCCGCCTGCCTTGGCCTCCCAAAGTGCTGGGATGACAGGCATGAACCATCGTCCCCGGCCCCCAAAATTAGTCACTTTCTATTCACGCACAGGAAAACAACCCATTTCCAGTCAGATCTCTGGTTCTCATGTTGAAAGATGGCAGAAAGCAAAAGGAGGAGGAGCAATTTTGATAGCTAAGTAAAACTCATTTATCACCAGTTTCTATATTTTTCTGTTTGATATATTTTAGCCTTGTGTTACTTGTTTGTTTAAAAACTGATGAAAATCTTAAGAAATTTAAAAGGAATTTGTCATTACTTAAGGACAGCAGAAGGGTTTCTTTTTCTTGTTTTCCTCTCACCTCTTTATGAACTCAGTATTAGTTGATTCCCTATGTTAATAGCGATATAGACACTATAAATACAAATCTAGAGAAAATCCTAGACTTAATATTTGCTGAAATTGCCCAAGAAAATGAGACATCACTTCTATTAGTCTTGAATCTGCTTAAACTTTCTCATCCTTAAGGAAATAGTAAGTTAAAGTATCAATTTGGAAAACTTGCGGAATAATTTGGGGCAGGGTGGCGGGGCTGGAGGGGTCAGTGGAGACTCCCTGAGATGAAGTTGGCAGTGGCACTCTGCAAATCAATCCAGAGTCAGAAGGCTAATGTATGCACACAAGTCTATTAAGCTCTTCTCTATAACAGGCTCAGCATTTTCCTTTCCATTTTTCTACCTGGAAATACTGTTAGTCAGCTAATGCACCTTGCTACAAGAGGCAAGAAAGACTTCGGGGATTTGGAATATAATAATGCCTTTGAAATTGTACAGATTAATTTTCTTAGCACTTTGCCTAACATAAACTGGCTGAATGCAAAAAGGTTAACTTTTGATAAATATTATTTTCACACTTTAATTTGCATTTCAATATTTTAATATATAGCAATATAATTTTAATAATCAATTTCCCTATTCAAATCCAAAGGGAAAGGAATGCAAACAAAACAAATGCAGGGAATCATATCAGAACCAAAAGAAGTTAGATGGAATTTAAGGGTCTTCTATATATTTAGTAATAGTTAATTATTTTAGGGATTTCAAATTCTATCTTAATTCAGTAAAATTTTAAAATGAAATTTAAATGAAAACATTTCAATGAATAAAATTTAAATGAAAAATTTTAAGATGAGTCATTCTTTTCTGTTTTAATTAGAATATAGCATATGCACAAGGTAACCATCTGGGATGAGCCCTGAGCAAAGTCAGAACTACATCAAGGAAAGGTGGTTTTCACATTTGCTGCCTTTTCCTATTATCATGCTTTCTGGTACTCCTATTTCATGCAAGTGTTATATAATCAAATATCTTCATTCTTGAATTAATTTGGGGGGAAATTTTAACTTTTTTTCTGGCTTTATTGAGGTAAGTTAACACAAACAGTATAAATTCAAGGTATACAATGTGATGGTTTGATACACATACACATTGTGAAATGTATCTAATTATAATTAATTACAATTAACTAATTACTGTTAATTATCAGATTAATTAACACATTCATCACCTCACATAGGTAACATTTTGTATGCATGGCAGGGAAGGAATGAGGACACAAGTTCTATTCTCAGCAAATTTCAAGTAAGCAATACAATATTAGTAACTATATTCACCACGCTGTGTGTTAGATCCCCAGGACTTACTCATCTTGTAATTGAAAGTTCTGGATTAATGTATTTGAACATTAACTTGTAAATCATTTTTTTTGAGAAAACCTAAAGTGTTCTAGAATGCTATATTTTAAAGAAGAATTCTCAACGTTTATTTATTTATTTATTTATTTATTTTTTAGCTTATTTTCTGTATGGCTGCCCCATAGCCAGCCCCCTAGCAACTGTCTGCTCTTGGGCCCGATGCAAAATGTCAGGTGACTTGCTGGGAACAGAGTTTGGAGGGCGGGGGTCTGGAAATGAATTTAGAGCCGTAGGATGCACGTTCACATTTTCTCCCAGATCAGCTGTATTTCTCAAGGCTTCCAGGTACGGATCTTCAGGGAAGAAGTATCTAGGCACTCCCAAGAAAGCTCTCAGTCTCTTCAACTTCCTCATTTCAGCTTGCCTGCACTCTGAAATTAAACTGTTTTGTGCAGCCAGGCTGTGAGAACTGATGCATAAATCATGAGATAGGGCTTTATTAGGGGGATTAAAGAATTCTCTCACATTGAAAATGTTCACAAACAGATCCTCAACAGTTGTTCAGAATGCCTGAAATTTGTTGTTAACATATATGTACCACTGAAGAGTTACAGTTAATGTCAATAGAAGAATATAATTTTTGCATGTCTCCATTTTGTCACCATATCTTCAATGTTTTAAAATCCTTTGCTCCCTTCCAAAAAAGATTCTGGGATTTAGTAACATAATGATACTCAGTTACTTTCTACTTAAAAACATATTAAAGGTAGAACTGAAAGATATTTTACAAGCCAAGACAGAATCCCAGCTCTGGAGTTCTCTGTTACTCTTGTAACCATTGATAACATCACTCAACCTGAAGCTGCTGCTTGGAGCTGCATTCTGCAATGCTAATTTTAAGTGTTTGATGTTATCAGCTGTACCAGGGAAAACCAAAGCAACAATGAGTGTCAAGTCTTGGTAGACCAAAGAAAAAGTATGCCTAGACTATTTTGTGAAAATTCAGATATCTCTGCTGTAAATCCAGATTCATGTGCCAGCAAACATTTGTTGCTAAAATTGTTTAAAATTCACTTCCATCACCTTCGTCATGAAAGCAGTGACCAACTTGAATATCATTGTTTATGCTGCCCTTTGAAAACATTTCTGTGATGAAAGATGACAAAAGCAATGCAACAGCCTACTTCTCTGGGAAAAGCTAGCCCCAGTGCCTAAGGGAAAACATTCACTAACTCTTTTCATATGAAAATCAGTCTTTGTTCAGAGAAGGAGGGGAACAAGCAGAGACTTTTACTGGGACGAGTAAATCAAGCCTTCAGCAACTCAAGGAACAAACATACAAGACAAGCTCCACTCCTCATTAAGACCCAATTAGGACAACACTACAATAAAATAAATTGTTTTATCTGGTTGTGGTGCTTTGGGGAAAGTTAATTGACTACTCAAATAACAACTTTGATAGTGTATCAACTGTGACTGTATAAGTAGGTTTTAATTAGCAGGAACTTTTCGTAAATTGGACAAAAACTCTTTTTATTATGACTAGGAAAAGTGCTATTTTCTATTTTTGTTTTGCTCTTTTAAATGATACCAAACTTTAGTTAATCCCTCAGTCCTAAATTATGGCTGTTGCGAATGAGGGCTATAATAGTTATCCCATATTATTTTAAATTTTGTATTAATGTTGATAGAGATGAAAGAAGAGAAATATTTGCACTCATGCTGAAATTGCAAAGGAACATGTGTGAATGACCTCTTGGATACTTGTTGCTTGGAAATGCGAACAATAGTTTCTTTATTTTTATTTTAGTTTTTTGAGACATGGCCTTGCTCTGTCACCCAGGCTGGAGTGTAGTGGTGTGATCAGGGCTCACTGCAGCCTCAACTTCCCTGGTTCAAGCAATCCTCCCACCTCATGCCTGGCTAATTAAAAAAAAATTTTTTTGTAAAGACACAGTCTTGCCATGTTGCCCAGACTGGTCTCAAACGCCTGGGCTCAAGCGATCCTTCTGCCTCTGTCTGGAAAGCAGTAGTTTCTATGCAGTGACACCTATACTATTAACTATAATCGAACTTAACCTAGAAAAGCATTTTGCATGTTTAGCTTTTAAGTGTGTTTGACAGAAAAGGAGAAAGGAACCTGAAATAAGAAATAATTTAGTGATAAAATTGTTGATGTTCTCCTTCATTGTAATCCATTCCAAATATAGTTTATTTTGCTACAGAGCATGTTCTGTAATGTAAATGGAAATAGGATTGTTAAAGAGGGAATGATGTGAACGTAACTTGGGTGATGAGAAGGCTCCTAAGGGATTTTCCTCCTGCATTTTGCACTGCCAGCATTTACACTGCAGCAGAGTGCAAAATATGCTAACAAAGCTGCATACAGCAAACCATAGAAGAATACAGTACTGTACCCGATGTCCATTCATCCTATCTTCCCAGGAAGTTGATCATGTGCAGAAGAAACAATGACAAGATAATGATTCAAAATCACCAGCCGTATCTTTGCTATGGTGTGTGTGAAACTTGCATCTGCTTATTGTGTAAAATGCTACACCTGTAACTTCTGATGGTGTTGTGCTTTTTTCTGTAATTCAGCAGTCTTTCTTTTACCTCATTCTGATAGCCTACTTTCATTTGTATTTAGAATAAAGTCCTATTAGTTACTGTAGTATTGCTTTCTTTATTGTGATTTTAACCTTTTTTAAAATCTGTGATAAATTGCTAATGAGTAGGATTTGTTATTGTTGTTAATGCTGTGGTCATTGAGTGGCATAAGTTTTGAGTGGTCTATGCTAATTCTATTTTTTTCCCCCATTAACTTTGTAACTTGAAGTGTGCAATGTAGCTTAATGCAAGCTTTTCAGAAATGCATATATATGTTATATCAGAAGCTTTTCAGAAATGCATGTATATGTTATATCAGATGTTTGTACTGTGGTAGGACTTTCTCCCTAGTTCAGCTAAAGATGGGGTCCTTGCCACACAGCTATGAAGTATTAGGCCTGCAGACACTTTGAAGGGTGAGAAAAATGGAATTTATTGGACAAAAAGGAAAAAAGGGGGAACAGGGACCCTCAGCAGAGTAAGAGTACTGCCAGTATATGCTTCCCGCGTCACAGATTGAATGCCAGGTTCCACCCAGGAAGAGGAGGGGCCAGGCCCTCCCCAGGGCAAACAGGGTGAAATTCCTGAGAGGCTCCACCCCAGTGTGAATTCCTCCCAGCACACAGGCCAGCTGGGGGTTCTCCGGCGACTCCTTTATATTTGGCTGTCTCATTACTTCTAAAATATTTCATATTCATAAAATAAAAATGTTTTAATAATGTCGTATATTTGTAAAGGCATTTATAATCCTCAAACTTCTTCTGCATGAAAAATCTCTCAGAAGTCAAAAAGGATTTACTGTCCTGATGTAAAATAACCTGCAAATCTTACTTTCTAATTTTGGTGATATATGTGTAAAAAGAAATAAATCATCTCATGAACAAAATTAAAAAATAAAAACCAAAAACTGAGAAGTTGCGGTGAGTTCTGAGGCAGGACGGTGTGGCATAAGAATGCAGGCTCCGAATCTACAGACTGCCTGGTTCAAATACTAGCTCTGCCAAAAACTAGTTACATAAGTGGAGCAGATTGTTTAACCTCTTTATGCCTCAAATTTCTCATTTACAAAATTGTTGTTAGCATTAAATGTGTTAATACATATAGAATACTTCATATTTATATGTATGAAGTATTATTATTGCTTTAAAATATAACTAACTGATCACATTATTATACAGTACGTATCTTCTACTGATATATGAGTTCCTTGAAGTAAGACCTATGTCTTATTGCTGTTATATCTTCGATGCATGAAACATAAGAAATGTTCAATCAGTGCTAGTTGAATTAAATTTTTTCATTACTATTTTTTGTTTTCCTTTGACTAGATAATTTGTTTGGAGATTCTTCCAAAGATAATCACTTTTCTTCCTGTGCAACCTATATATTTTTTTAAAACTATTTTAAATTAATTAGTTTTAGAATTCTTTCTTAGCTCTGAAATGTAAAAAGATATCAACAGATAGCATCAACACATAGGTATCAGATGGTGAGATAAGAGAGAACAAAAGCCGATAAATGTAAAAGCAAACAACAGTGAAATTTTGTGACATAGAAGTTTCAGTTCCAAAGAAACAATGGATTAAGCTTTTATAAATAGCTAAAATGAACAACAATTCAAGTGAATACCTCTTAAGATGTGCTACTCAACAAATGCTTTTTGAGCCAAACACTCTTTTGGATGCTGAGGACTCAGAAAAAAAAAAGAAAAGAAAAGTGCTTTTCCTGAAAGTCTTCTGATATTATTAAAGGGATGAAACATACATATTATAACCCTTGACTAACACGGGGTCATAAAGTTTTGAATATGAAGTCGTGTCATAGGTAATTTACCTGATTGGGTTCTAACCTTTAAACAATCTCTCCAAGCCCGTCAGCTGTAAAAAAGTTGTTAATGTTCCTTCAAAATGTGAAATTCCAGAGCTTAATATCTATAAATAGAGCTTTCATTGTTATGCCTCAAAATTCAACAGCTTTCTCAATTGGCAGACATTAGTCTCATATTCCTTAAGTTACCTTTTCCTACTCAGTAATCACCTTTTCTTACTTTTCAAAGAATAAGACATACAGATTTGGCAACAAGTAGGTTATTAGTAACATTCAAGCAAATAATAGTGCAACTTTTTAATGATAGTAGATTTAATTATAAAGCCTTATAAAGGAAATTGATAATATATTCCAAGTGAGACATCTTATTCGAATGCTCTGTGGATCATTAAAACACATTTATTACTGTTGGTCAAGGAACGCAACCCTATTCCACTTCATATTAAGGTGAAAATTATGAATTAATTCCTTGGTATTCATAATGTTTAAATAGATTAAGATCAATTTCCTTAAACTCCAGTGTCTCTAAGTACCTTTCTAATTTACTGTTTCCATTGTCAACCATTGTAGAGCATGGTGTCTTTTACCTGGTCGATATATCACCTCCTCTTGCTGGCTAGTCTATGTATTTTCCAGTTTGACTGTTCAGCTATAGTCTGAGTAAGAACTGGATATGTCCTTGCTTTTTTGATGGCACAGTCCTTGTTGATTAGCTTTTCTTTCATCAATACTCTTGATTCAGTCTTACTGTGCTCTGATCATGCTGTCTACAAGTAATGGTAAAGGGGGTGTTTTGCCTCCTATACATCTTAACATAGAAAAATAGATGACATAGTTTTTCACTGTGCATAATATTGAGTGGCTGTGTCTGCATTCTTTCGTGTCTCATATGGCTTGGCTCTGTGTCCCCACACAAATCTCATGTTGAATTGTGATCCCAAGTGTTGAAGGAGGGATCTGGTGGGTAGCGTTGGATCATGGGGGCTAATTTCTCCCTTGCTGTCCCTGTGATAGTGAATGAGTTCTCATGAGACCTGGTTGTTTAAAAGTATATAGCAATTCACCCTTTGATCTCTCTCCTGCTGGCCATGTGAAGATGTGCTTGCTTCCCCTTTGCCTTCTGCCATGATTGTAAGCTTCCTGAGGCCTTCCCAGCTATGCTTCCTGTACAGCCTGTGAAACTGTGAACCAATTAAACCTCTTTTCTTTATAAATTACCCAGTCTCAGATAGTTCTTTATAGCAGTGTAAGATCAGACTAATACAATGTCATTTAATAATTTGACTTTCACTTCGTCCTAATTTCCAGAGAACATTTGCTCCTAAATTACTTACATATTTATTATTTTATAGGGTTTCTTACATATGTAGTATATATGTATGAAATATATATAGATATTATAGGGTTTATATATATGAGAAATATATATTTTGTAGGGTTTCATACATACATATATATAAACACACATATGTAGGATTTCATATATGTATATGTATATATGAAACCCTAAAAAATAATACAGGCAAAATAAGAGTAAATCTTCATGATCTTGGGTTAGGCAATAATGTCTTAGATACAACACCAAAAGCATAAGCAATTTAAAAATTTGATAAATTGTACCTAGCAAAATTTAAAACTATTGTGCTTCAATAAACATGGTCAAGAAAATGAAATACAATCTATTGACTGGGAGAAAAGTATTTGAAAATTATATCTCTCATAAGAGACTTGTATTCAGAATTTATAAAGAATACCTATAAATAAATAATGAAATAAAAATGGACAAAGGAATTGAATAGACATTTTTCAAAGTGTATACACATTAACATGTGAAAATTTGTTCAGCACCATTAATCATTAGGAAAATGCAAATCAAAACCAAAATGAGTTACTACTTTACATCCACTAGGGTAGCTATAATCAAAAAGCCAGAAAACAACAGGTATTGGCAAAGATGTGGAAAGATTGGAACTCTCATACATTGCTTGTGGAAATGTAAAATGGTGTAGCCACTTTGGAAAACCATCTGGCCGTTTCTTAAAAAAAATTAAACATAGACTTGCTATATGACCCAGCAATTCCACTACTTGTTACCTACCTAGGAGAAATGAAAACATATGTTCACTCAAAGACAAATTTACACAGCAGCGTTTTTCATAATAACCAAAATGTGGATACTATTCAAATGTCAATCAGTTGGATAAAAGACATGAAAAAACATGCCTTATACCCATATAATGAAATATTATACAGCAATAAAAAAGAACAAGGTACCCAAACGTACTATACTATGGAGAAACCTCAAAAATACGCTAAGTTGAGGAAGCCCAAAACAAAAGAACACATCTTATAATTTTATTTATATGAAATGTCTGGAACAAGCCAATCTATAGAACAAAAAGTAAATTAGTGATTGCCTAAGGCGAAAAGTTTGGGATAGAAAGGGTGGGTGGTGGAGAAGGGGAAGGGGTAGGAATAGGAATAGGGAATAACTACAAATAAGCAAAATATTTATTCTCAGGGTGATGGAAATATTTCAAAATTAGATTGTGGTGATAGCTGTGCAACTCTGTAAATACACTAAAAAAATCACTGAATTGCAAACTTAAAACAGTGAATTTTATAGTATTTAAATATCTCAATAAATCTCTTTAAAAGTAATAAAGTATATCTAAGAATTATAAATTCAACTGCTATTTACATACTGTTGAAATAAAATAAAATACAGAGATGAATGCCTGAAATTAAAATGTTTTTTCTGGGAAGAAAGAATTGCAATTTGGGGCATGTATGCAGACTGGCTGGTCTTGAGTATGGCAGAACAAAGAGAAGGTAAGGGTATTATTAAAAGGAGAAATGTTACGAATTACACTTTAAGAAAGGTCATTGGCAATAGTGAAGTTTGGGGGAGCTGGTAAGCTCTGACTGGTGAGTGACCGAACTGGGTAAAACTCATCTTAAAGTTGCAGCAGGTTGTTTCAGTAGTCTTTAGATAAAACTGGCATTAGGTTACAGTTGGCAGGTTCAGCAGCCAGGCTTACAGACAATTACGTTTTTGGAGTAATGTTATGTGCCCTGAGTGCTTTTCCCCACTGGTTTTTCGACTCTGTTTTAGTTGGGTGTGATAAGAATAACCCAATATGTATTATCAACTTTTGCAATACCAAACATGCTCATAGCTTTAACACAGATGTATTGTGAGGGAAAAAGACTCAGCAGTGTTGGAAATTGGAAATTATTCTATAGATTCTTTCTCTCTATAGTACACAAATTCTTCATAAAGTTTTCTCTCTTTTTTTGGAGATAGGGTCTTGCTCTGTTTCCCAGACTTGAGTGCAATGGCACTGTATTAGTCTATTCTCACGTTGCTGTAAAGAAATATCTGAGACTGGGTAATTTATAAAGAAAAGAGGTTTAATTGGCTCACGGTTCTGCAGGCTGTACAGGAAGCATGATGCTGGCATCTGCTCAGCTTCTGGGGAGGCCTCAGAAAATGTACAATCATGGCAGAAGGCAAAGGGGAAACAGTCACATCACATGACCAGAGCAGGAGCAAGAGAGCAGGTGGGGAGGTTCCACACTTTTAAATGATCAGATCTTGTGAGAGGTCACTTACTGTCACGAACACAGTACCAAGGGGATGGTACTAAGCCATTCATGAGAAATCCATCCCCATGATAAAATCACCTCCCACCAGGCTCCACTTCCAAAACTGGGGATTATATTTCAACATGAGATTTGGGTGGGGACACATATCCAAACTATATCTGGCACCATCATAGCTCATTGCAGCCTTGAGCTCCTAGGCTCAAGCAATTCTCCCACCTTAGCCTTTCGAGTAGCCACCATGCCCAGCTTATCTTTAAAACATTTGTTTTTGTAGAGTTGGGGTCTCCCTATGATGCCCAGGCTAGTCTCTTACACCTGACTTCCATTGATCCTTGCACTTTAGCCTCCCAAAGTGCTGGGATTACCAACATGAGTCCTTGTGCCTGGCCCTACAAAGTTTTTTTTTTTTTTTTTTTTTTTTTTGAGATGGGGTCTCACTCTGTCACCCTGGCTGGAGTGCAGTGGAGAAATCTCGGCTCACTGCAACCTCCGCCTCCCAGGTTCAAGTGATTCTCCTGCCTCAGCCTCTTGACTAGCTGGGACTACAGGCTCACGCCACCATGTCCAGCTAATTTTTGTATTTTTAGTAGAGACAGGGTTTCACCATGTTGGCCCGGATGGTCTCAAACTCCTGACTTCGTGATCCGCCTGCTTCGGCCTCCCAAAGTAATTTTTAAATACAATTTAGTTAAAATCAAAACCAAACACTTCTGATTAAAGATGATACACTAAATTTACTGTTTGTTTTTCTCACTGCATGATATGTAATTTACTCTTTTGAAAGTATAGACATTTGAAACACATCAGAAGTCTAATACTTCACTTGCTTTCAAATTTATTTTCACTTAAAGAATGAAAGCCACAATTATGAATATGATTTGCTTTATGCTTCAAGTACCAACAAGTACATAGGAATATATGTTTCTTAATCCAAGCTCTGTTACTAACAAGCAGGGTGACCTCAATCATGCTTCATAAATTCTATATAATTTTTCCTACCCTTAAAATGACAATAATAAAGGTATAGGCCCCACCAACATGTTGTGGACATTAAATCAATCAATACATGTAAGCCACTTTGAAGAATGCCTAGCAGATAATAAGCCCTCAATAAACATAAATTATTATTGCTATATTTCTTTACTAAGATGAAGAGTTTTCTGAGGTATTTTGTATACAAGAACTCCATCAGAAATCATTTAATCCTCGTATTCTTTTGCTCACTTTAGAAGTCTGTGAAGAAAAAGGTAGATACATCTGATTCTAACCAGGTAGGAAAATATAGGCTGTTTTCTTTCAATGGACAGAGCAGTAAGGTAAAACAGAAATAATTTTGTCTACATACTTTTGTTATAATGATGTGGGGCCTGGTACAATGAGAGCCTCATGGGTGCTACTCAGAGTGGTTGATTTCTTTTCCTTCCTCACAGTGGTACTGTGAGGTTGATGGTGTTGGCTACAACTTTACAGCTAAAGATGACAATGGTCAGAATAGAGACAGTGATGAGAGGGTAAACGGTGTCCTTAAGGAGGGCTATTATATGTGAGCTAATGTGCTAAGCACATTTACCCAATACACTAGGCATATTAACTCTGGGCATAGTGTTATGCCTATTTATACTTGGAGACACTAGAGCTCAGCGATGGGAATATTCACTCAGTCAGAAGCTAGATAGTAACAGAGACAAGACTCAGACTTCAAAGCAGCTCCTATTATTCCCACAACAACACTCTGTCTTTCCCAAATACCAACCACACAGTCTGATACATTGAAAAAGTCAATTCTTTACTGCTTGAGATAAGTTGCAAGCCACCAATCCTTACTTCCTGGAAGATTTTATTTGACAGCTGGTACAGCTTGTGTCTCTTTTTTCTTAATTTTGAAATCTGCTCTTCCCTTTACCCTAGATCTATATAGTTCATTTTAATGTGGTTCTCTGCAGCCCACATTTTCCTGTTTAAATCTTTCCTCTGACAAGTGATCGTTTATAAATGCAATAACAGATATTAGTTGTGACAACTACATTGAAATAATTTGTATGGTAAAATTACTTCTAAATTAGTTTTTGCTAGTGCATAGATTTGCAGCTTAGTATTGTATAATTTGTACATGAAATTGGGTTATTCTGTCTGTGATTACAAAAACAGTCAGGGGCATGGGAGACATAAGAAAAAATTAAATTGATTAGTTTAAAGAGGATACATTAGTATGGCAAGAATATTTTTTTCCTGTCCATAAAATCCCACTTTAATCGTGTTATTCCCCAAATCAGAACTCTCAATAATTCCCTAGTCCTTTTGAGAAGAAAACTATTTATATTGTTTTCAAGTTTATCAGGTACTTCTCCAGCCACATCTCTCATAGCTTCCCTTAAAAACTTTCTGCTCAACCCACTGCCTGTTGAGCACATACCCACCTCTTTCATTTTACGTACTATTTACTGTCACTGTAATACTCCACATTCCTCTCTGACTATATGCATCCTACTCCTCCTTCAAATCTCACTTACTTCATGAAGAGCCTTCCTTGCCTTCTCTCACCTCTAAACTCCTATGTTCTTAGTGTAGTTTTCATTTACATGATCCTAGAGATAATTTGCAAATCCTGTTATATTTTAGAAGAAGAGAATGAAGATAAATTAGGTTGTGCAACATGACCGCTTTCTGATTGAGTTCATTAAGAACAAGCCTCATGCTTTCCTATGGTTACAACATCAAAAGAAAAAAAAAAAAAAAAAAGAACAAGGCTGATTTTAATTGCTCCAGGAGGTGGTGGATGCCTACAATATGGAAAGCATTGTGCTAAGAGCTTCTGGGATGCAAAGTGAATAAGATTATCTATATGAATTACCTACTTTCAGAACAAGGCTTTCTATATTTTAAAATAAAGGAAGAGAAGGTATTGTCTGATATTTTCTGCCTTTATGACTCTGAAGGACCTTTTATAGACTTAGGAAAAAGTTTATATTAACACTAAGGAAAGATGTCAATGGTTTATTTGTCATCCAGCTTGGGAAGTTCACTTCTCTGAGAGTCTTTCCAAATGTGCATATTGGCTGATGTGATGATTAATTTTATCTGTCAACTTGGCTAGGCCAGGGGACCCATATATTTTGCCAAACACATCCTGATGTTGCTTTGAAGGTGTCTTTTGGATGAGATTATATAAATCAGTTGACTTTGAGTAAAGCAGATAACCCTCCATAATATAGGTAGGCCTCATTCAACTCATTCAATCAGTTGAAGGACTTACTGGAAAAAAAAAAAAAAAGACTGACTTCCCTAGAAGAGGGAATTCTACCTGCAGCCTGTCTTTTTATTCTTTCTTTCTTTTTTTTTTTTTTAGATATGGGGTCTTGCTATGTTGCCCAGGCTGGTCTCAAACTCCTGGGCTCAAGAAATTTGCCTGCCTCAGCCTCCTAAAATGCTAGGATTACAGGTGTGAGCCACCATGCTTGGCTCCTGCAGTCTGTCTTTGGTCTCAAGCGACAATATCAACTCATCTCTGGGTCTCCAGCCTGCTGGTCTACCCTGAAGAATATGGATTTAGCCTCCACAATTGCATTAGCCAATTCCTTAAATAATCTCTCTCTCCTCTCTCTCTCTCTCTTTCTCTCTCCTCTCTCTCTCTCTTTCTCTCTCCTCTCTCTCTCCCTCCCTCCTTTCTCCATCTTATTGATTATTTTTCTCTGGAGAAACAATACAGCTAAGGCCCAGTTTAGTACTCTTTGCCTATGATTTATATATAAAATAAAATTTATTTTTCAAATTAGGGTTCAACTTTGTACACAAATCCTTGTCTGCATTAATTACTTTTCCTTAGTTTATATCCTTGAAGTGGAATCACTACATCAAAAGATATTAACATTTTTTTTTTCTTTTTTATTATACTTTAGGGTTTTAGGGTACATG